>NC_057933.1:71623136-71793136 GCF_018555375.3 Anguilla rostrata | reverse complement strand
CCATCTGCAGCTCGGCCGAGCGTGGGGTCCCGCCGAGCGCTAGAACAGCGGGAGTACCACGTCCGGACCGAACCGTGAACAGCAGCGATGCGAAGCTGCCAGTTCCAGCCCCCCGCCCCCGCCCCCCTGCCCCGTCCGGGCCGCACACCCACCTGGGTCGTCCATGTGGCCCATGACCCAGTTCATGGCGGCGTCGATGCCGGTGTTCCCGGTGTAGTACACCGCCTTCCTGCAGGCCTCCAGGGGGAAGCCCATCTCACACAGCTGAGACACCGTGGAGTCGTCCAGCACCGGGGCTGGGGGGGGGGGGAGAGAAAGAGAGAGAGAAAGGGGGATGAAGAGAGAGTTAGAGGGAGAGACAGAGAGAGAAACAGAGAGGGAGTGATGGAGAAAGCGGGGAGAGACAGAGAGAGGGAGGAAGGGAGAGAGAAGGGGGAGAGAGACAGAGAGAGAGAGAATGAAAGAGAATGAGAGAATATTAACAGTGTACAATAAGCACAAAGTGACTGACTGCTCTACAGCACATCACAACGGAGACAGGAAAAAAAACAAAAGAGAATCTATACAAACTACTACCGCACATGATGGTGAACAGAGAGAGCCAAGAGTAGGCAAACACATCCATGTACCTTATTCACGCCTACACTTCCTAGATGAACTACCTGAACGTGCAAATTGCCAGTGATGGAGGTAAACAGAAGGGAGAAGGGAGAAAAAGGCACAAAAAGGAGGAAAAGACAGAATGCAGAACCCACACAGAATAGGAGCCCAGCAGGAGAGAAAAGAGAAAGAACGGAGGAGGAGGAGAAAAGACAGACAGACAGACAGACTGACACAACAGCGGGGAGTACAGCGAGCCGTCCTCCTTGTTGCTACGGGAACCCAGGATACCTTTGACCTCCACATCTGGGGTCACGAGAGAGGGCGGGGCCACCTCTGGAAGCAACTCCTCCCCCGGCTGCTGTCCCGTCCCACGGAGCGCGCTCAGATCCAGCGTGTCAGGCACGTCAATGCTCACATCTGCAACAGCCAACCACCAATAAGCACAGACTGCGAAGGGTCACGTCCATCATTAGGCTGCATTTAGCTAATGAGTTCACTCAATTCACCAGTTAAATCCCATCCAAATTACAGCCGGGGCCCAGTCCAATCTAACAAACGACCAGCTGCACAAAGATCAGTCCTCACAGCAGGTTCCTGCATTATTCAGATGAACTACTCAGAAAACACTTAAGGACGCTCCAAAGTCAGTGTGCACTTCAGAACAAAGAACTTTAAACAGACATTTCAGCTTTCAGGATCCTGCAAATATCTCCCCAAAGAGCGCCCACAAAAACAAAACAAAAAAAAAAAACCCAAACTGGAAAAAGCCGCAGCTCTCTACCAACTCTCCCAGCGGATGGATAAACGTAATCCACCAATGAGAAGAGCATCAGCGAGAGGGCTTATGATCACGATTACGATCAAAGCAACAGATCTTTCCGAAGGCAGAGTTTACGAATGTGCCTTTTAAAAATAAAGCTAAAAACAGCACTCTCGTAATCACAGTTTTTGAGTAGCAGCGTTTCTAAATAATTAAAGTTTAACACAACGAGAATAAAAACAGCCGCACAATGCCTTTTAAACCATGGCTGACAAATGTTTTTCTGCAAATCAGTTTGACGGTGTATGGTTTTTTTTTTTTGTTCCTTGAAAAACATACGCGCTGTATAAACAGACCTACCTCATCACAAGCTATAGGAAAGCGTTTCAACGAAATTCAAGAATATTAACGGTTTATTGTGATTTACGGTCATCGTACCCCAAATCATGCCCCAATCTGAACTTGCCACAGACAGGAAAAATATAACTTGGTTATCTGCTGGACAATTAATGGAAAATGTCCCAGTCAGTTTAAGGCAAGCTGCAGCACGTTGCCAGCCCCCAAGATTTTGTATGGTCGGAGGTCTTCTTTAGTGGTGCATTATGGACATTGGAGTATCTAGTCAAACTGAGCCTAGAGGCAATGCTGAGGTTTACGGTGTGTGGGAGTCTCTCGGTACTGTAGTTCTGTGACAGTGTAGCAGCTTCCCTATCCAGGAGCACAATCAGGCTAAACCCTCATCTCTGGCAGGGCCACTAGAGGACGCGCTCTCCCACATTTTCCAAAAAAAAAAAAAAAGCTGCATTTCTGCGCATCTGGCGTGAAATGCTTTTGGCGGTCAATGGCGGTCAATGGGGGTGGCCTCCTCGGGCCCCGAGGTCAGACGGCATCGGTAATGGCAGTCCTGACAGGGAGGCAGCGTCTTACCCAGCTTCTTTGGGACCCAGTCCAGGCCAAAGGTGAACTTCTTAACCTGGATGACGAGATGATCGGGGAAAGAGGCGAAGCGGGTGGTCCTGGTGTGAGAGGGGAGGGGGGAGGCGGGGGGGGGGGACTGGTTATACACTGTGCTTTAAAGAGTCTTGAGTTACACATCACGCAACTTCTTTCAGCAGCATGGAACACTATGTAGCACTATTAGTTTGAGTTATTCCACGGCTGTAGCACGTAACCATCGCCAGGTTGACTTTCAGTGCATAGGACAAGGCTGCCCAACCCTGCTCCTGGAGATCTACCGCCCTGCAGCACACCTCGTTCAACAGCAGGAGATCTCACTGAGCTGCCAATCAGTAGAATCAGGCATGCCAAATAAGGGTTGAAATGAGAGCCTACAGGATCTGGCAGATCTCCAGGAGCAGGGGTTGGGCAGACCTGGCAACCCGCAATCTGCCGCATCACATTTTATGGAGACGGGCCGTGCGCTTCTCAAACCTCCAAACAGCACCTGACCTTGCATCGCGCCCTTGCTCCCGCAATTACCAGTCCTCACACGATCACGCCGCTTTCCACCCAGCGCTCTTTCTCCGTGACTCTCAGCCTCTGACACGCCGCCCTGCATTCCTAAGCGGACGCGGGACGCGTTCCGGAGGTCGATCCCACACAGACGTGAGCCGGAGGGACAAACGGGGAGGTGCGGCCTTAGCGCGCGGGCCGCGGGCGCGGCGATCGACGAGGCTCAGCCCAGGCCAAATGAAAGGCCCGCTCGCTAATTTCGGCTGCTAGCAAAATGCCGATGACTCACGACGGGCGAAAATACGAAGATACGGTAGGTACTGTCGTACGGAATTGCTTAAAAATAACGATAAAGATCCTCAAGAAAAGCATTTAGAAAGGAAAAATAAGTTGATAAGAAATTTGCTGCCCAGATTATCAAGACGTCAGAGCAAGACCTTAAAAAACTACAAGTACCACGATCCACCGAGATACTTAGTTGCCATCCATGTAATTTTTGTTTATTAGCAACCAATATTACCAAGTGGGCCTTTAGCCCTCCGTAGAGCATGTTTTTAGGAATGTTTCTTTGAAATTATACGTCAGTGAGTTAGAACTCCACTGCTTTCAGTTACCAGTAGTGATTGTTACATCAGCATTAGAACGTTCAGGTAAGAACATTCTAATCGCATATTTCCGATCTCACACCTCAAAGGGTTAATCCCCTCCCTCCTTCCCTGAGTGGCGCCATGGCCAATTACACGCTGGCGTAGTTGGCGATCACGCAGTGCGGATTCACACTACAGCGCGGGGCGCGATCACACATTGGAGCGGAGCCGTGGCAGCCTGGCAGCCCATTGGGCGCGGTGACGTAGCAGCCGGGCAGGCTTGCGGCTCATTGGTCGCGGTGGCGTAGCAGCCCGGCGGCTCATTGGGCGCGGTGGCGTAGCAGCCTGGCAGCCCAGCGGCTCATTGGGCGCGGTGCGGCGGCTGGCGCTCACTTGCTGGCCGTGGTCTTGGCCTGCACGGCGGAGCTCCAGAAGTCGGTCAGCGTCTCGGGCTCGCTTAAGGCCGCCAGGCAGGCGGTGAACGGGATGCGGGCGCGCGGGGCGGGTGGAGGGGGGGCGCCCGCCGACTCCGCCTCCTCACGCCGCCGTTCCGCCTCCTGGATTTCCTCTGGGGGGGAGAGAGAAAGAGAGAGAGAGAGAAGGAGAGAACGAAAAAGTTAATGGGAGAGCAAATGAGAGAGAGAGAGAGAGAGAGAGGAGGGAAGGAGAGAGAGGGAGGTCAATGGGTTTAGAGAGGAGCAAAAGTAAAATCATACACTGGATGTCACAATACCAAATCAATGTGACATTAAAGAAAGTGGCTCTTGAAATACTACAACAGCTCTTTTAGCCAGTCTTTGATAGTTGTAGCAGCATTACTTTTTAGTGATATGAGTAATATGTAACAACGAAAATTATCTGTTCAAAGTGAAGCTGTCTCTGCTTAAGACTGTGAATATGGACGGAGTGGTATAGTCATAAGAACGTGTCAACAGCCCATTAACAAATTAATACTACATTTCCCATCAGTCCCTTCCTTATGGCGCAGGCTGCAGTTTACCTAGGTTGGTGGCCTGGTCCATGGGCACAGGTAGCTGCACAATGTAGTCGACCCTCTGTGTGTACTTGGCTTTGTGTGACTGCTGACAGACGATCCGCTCTTCCACCAGGAAGCGGAAGGCTTCGGTGGGGTTCTCTCCCGAACGGCAGTTCCTCTGGTGGAGTTAATGCCAAACAGGAGATTCAGAGTCAAACACCGCAGACTCAACCCGGAATCATGAAGATTCCTGAACTCAACCGCACAAAATGGAGGCACACCTGAAAACAACGGCACACATATCTGGATGGATGGAGGATAAAGGAAATGAATTAAGGGGTGAATAAAGATTCCATTACCTCCACCATGTTAATGAAATGCAGTAAAAACTCCTGAGCGTCTTGCTGACGACTGGTGGAGAACTCCGGGTGCCCTCGTCCAACCAGGGCCTTGAACATGCGGGGTGCTATGCCAACCTGGTCCCCCTGGAAACAGCCAATTGCATTTTTAAAAAATGAATACAATGACAAAGAGACAAACAGTGATAATAACACACACATGCACCGTCGATATTAACAGGACTTCGTACCCTGGGTTCAGGGTTCACTGTGGGATCGTCTCCTGGGTCAGGAGCAGGTTTGGAATATTCTCCCGACAACAAACCGTAGCCCAGCTTTGCTCTGAAAAACAGGAGACAGTAAGGCGAGAGTGTCAACACAGGCACCAAGGTCCAGACACATTTTAGCCAATTTAACTAAATAGTGAATTGTTAATATGCATATTCCAATCTAGTTTACTTTACTTTACTAGCTTGCATATATCGGCTGCACATCTCACTGTGGTGAAAATGCCATTGGATTACGACAGTGATTGTGATGATGATGCCGATGAGGACACTCACACTTGCGTTTTGAAGTCCTGGGTTGGGTCACTGGGCCCCTCACTGAAAATCTTCTCAATTTTGGAGACGTACCTTTGGCAGACGGAACAGCACACAAGTCACGCGGGTCACAAGACAGAGTCACTCACCTGCAGCGCACAGTGCAGTCAACCGGTAACTTCTAGAAGTTTCTCACAAAGATAGAATCAAACTGATAACGTTAGAAATACTGAAATGTTTAGCTTAATTAAATGTCCAAAGGACATTGAGTAGAACTCAACCACAATTTATCAAGCAACTTTTTTCAGAGAGTTAACGGCTGATTGCAGAAAATAGTTAAGCAAGCCAAAAATGCTTGGTTAAAAAGCTACATAAATAAACGTCCATAAGTAAGCTTTCCATTGCCATCTTTAGGGGCCTTAATTGGTCCACCTCCCTAAGGCTGAACTGAGCTCCAGTCCAGGACTAAGTCACAATCTACACACAGACACGGGCAAGGGACCAGAGTGCTGGAGGGACCTGGGTCTGCATTCACACACCATGCTGATCTCAGACCAGTTTTCCTAACCTCATCCATAATGAGCACAAAAGGCCAGACTGATCCCAGGTCAGCATTAGTACACTGAGACGCGTCGTGAACGGGGGCGGGGGCAGGGGGGGTTAGCGGGAGGGCACTGACTTGCTCTGGAAGTCCGGCACTGTGAAGAGCACTTGCATGACGGAGTTGAGGTAGCAGCTGTTCCCCAGGTTCTTCATGCCGGTGAGGCCGGGGCCCCAGAGGGGCTGCAGCGTGGCCCCCGACTCCTGGATCACCTCCCACTCGCCCACGCGCTGGTTTACCGCGATCTCCAGCTCCGTCATGGTGCGCTCCGTCTGAGCGCGGGGGGGAGAGAGATAACACAGAACGCATATTAGGGGAACACAGAAAATGTATTGGACTAGCTGAAAATTACATAACAGCTTGCCGTAAGCAGACACTGGGATAAGCCTATATTTGCCTGTACACCATTCGTCTAGATTTATGTTCAAGTTTTCCTTTGTATATGTTCTTTTGCAATACAAGAAATATCTTACATGCAAAGCATTTTAAATCTGAATCTGAATTTGAGAGAGAAGAGAAAAAGAGACAGCATCGTTCCTAAAGATTATGTACGTTACGGATTAATTACAGATTAATTCAGAGATGCCCCTCTATGCAGACGGAAAATAAGAGGGTTACTGCAGAGACAGATGAGAGTGCGGTGCATACTTTCTCACGCAGTATGGTTCACACATTCTCCATGCTGTCACAAAGTACATCCGGCTAAACGTTGCAATAAATAAATCAATGAATAAAAAAAAGTGTTGTTTGGAAAGTTCTTTGAGTGGCACATACCGAAAAGTGGCATATTAACAACAACAACAAATAATAATAATAATAATAATAATAATAATAATAATAATAATAATAATAATAATAATAATATGTCTCTGAGTTTTTAGAATGACAGAACCCAACCTTTCAAATAACTTCAGTAATGAATATGAGGGAAGAGTGAAACTAAAACCCTTGCGCATTGTGAAACCAGAGCCTGGTGTGTCACAGTTATACTGCATGTGCCAAAATCAAGTAAGCCGCAGCACAAAGCGAGCGACAACAGACCACTGAGGAAAACCTGCCGACAAAACAGTTTCTCTGTCTCTACCCACAGAGTTCGCCCCCGAAAACAAACAGCGGTAAATCACATTTTGCAGAGGTGCTGAAGACGCAGTGTCCAGCCTGAAACAGGCTCACTTTCATGCAAACGGCAAGGCAACAGAGCGCAGCGTCGAACTCTGACGCCCCAAACGTAGCGGCTCGGTACCTTCTCCATGGTCATCATGTTGATGCCGAAGTGGGAGAGATGCTCTGGGAGCTTAGCGTCCAGCACCATGTCATCTTCCTCATAGGAGTACACATCTGTAATCATAATCATATAACGCAGGGTCAGATCACACGTAGAATCATGCTGGTTAATTAATTAATGCATTGAAAAAACCAATTCGGTCAGCGGTGCTGCAACAATCGTCCCTTCTGTTGGTAGGTAACAGCACTGAAATGATGGTAAAGGTGCTTCTTTCTGTGGTGATTAATATCTGTGTGTGTATGAGTTGTACATCCCCCCTTCAAAAGTCCATCATATACCCAAGCTCTTTCATTTAACTGCCCCATCTCCTTCCTTACCTGCCCCGTCAGGGGTAATTGTTCCCAGTTTGACAGCAAGCGGGTATCCAGTCTGCTGGAAGTGCAGGAGGGCGTGGTTGTTGCCCCCGGAGCCGTCGAAATACCTGCGGCCGCAGAGCACCTTCCCGTCCGACAGATTCATCCACAGGTTCTCCTGCAGGTCGCACACCTCGCACTTCCACCCGCTGAGAGAGACAGGGGAGCGGGTCAGAGTGCAGGAAAGGGCTCGCCAGCATCACTGAGCGCACGCACGCACGCACACACGCGCACACGCGCGCACACGCACACGCACGCACGCACGCACAGTCTACACAACGCACTGCACTGTTATGGCCATAACAGACAGCTCACTGTGCACACACACACGCACACACGCACACACGCACACACAGTCTACACAACGCACTCCACTGTTATGGTCATAACAGACCGCTCACTGTGCACACACACATACGCACACACAGTCTACACAACGCACTGCACTACTATGGGCATCACAGACTGCTCCCTGTGCACACTGTTTACACAACACACTGCACTGTTACGGTCAGCACAGGCCGCTCTCTGTGCACGCACACACACACACACACACACACCCACACCGTTAACAGAACGCACTGCACTGTTATGGTCATCACAGACTGCACTCCATGAACACACACACACACATACACACAGTTTACAAAACGCACTGCACTGTTAAGGGCACCACAGACCACTCTCTGTGAACACATACACAGTGTTTACACAACGCACTGCACTATTATGGTCATCACAGACCACTCCCTGTGCACACACACATGCCGTTTACACAACGCACTGCACTGCTATGGGCACTCAGCTGGCGAGAGTTAAGCAGTGTACACACACATAACAAACGACAATGGCTTAAATAAAAGCACATACGTGATGAAGCACACCTAAAACCAGCAGGCAGGGCAGCCATACGGGACTGGAGTCTGATAAGCCTAGACCACGGTGGCCCAATCCTGTTCCAGCATATCGACCGTCCTGCAGGTTTTCACTCCAACTCTAACACAGCGCACATCATTCCACAGCTAGAGATCTCACCAAGCTGCCAATTAGTAGAATCAGGTGTGGCTTTGTTGGGGTTGGAGTGAAAACCTGTGGGACGGCAGATCTCCAGGAGCAGGGCTGGGCAGCTCTGCTCTAAGGCACAAGCATGGATTCAGCAGAAAGAGGGGCCGCACCACAGACTGACTGACACACAGAATGAAACACAGATGCACCCCGTGCCTTAAAGTGGAAAAGCACACCAAGCGAATTAGCATCTAAACTAGGGTAACTTTTAACTGATTTATCAGAGAGGATTTCATGACTGTTATTCTTCTTACTCGTAAATGATTCAGTAAACACGTCAATTCCATAAATAAAGAATACAATAATAGAATCAACACGATGAAGCTTTAAATTAAGGAGACGCAGGAAAAGAGAAACATTCATCATTGCAGGAATGAGACTTAAAACGTCACGAGAAAAATCACCTCACAACTATAATAAGAGCGCGAGCCAACACACATAAATAATCACAAGCAGCAGGGAAGCGCTCGTAAAATGCCCCTCCTTCCGGCTCACTAGCACGCTAGCCGTCTCGCTCTCCCTCTCTGAACCCAAGCCCCCACAGGGCAGAGTCTGGCAGGGTCGAATCCTGTGAGCCGTGCTTACAGGCTCCTATTACTGCCGCAGTCCACAAGGCCGAGCCCAGAAAAGCCAGGCTAGCAGCTGAGAGAGCCCCGCGTGTTCACGCCCACATCTGCAGACTCGCATTATTGATTTTCTCCATTTTTTACAAACATGCCATTTTCACCTCCTCTGTGAGACAACAGCATTATAATGAAACAGCCTTGTACACGGTAGCTCTAACCTGCTGCACTGAGATCAGTTCAGTGAATTAATTGAAATTCAATTTAGTGAATTAATTGGATTTTAACTCATTCAAATTTCCCTGTAGATCATTATGCAGACACAGACGTAGAGCAGACACAGACTCAGAGCAGACGCGGACTGAGAGCAGACGCAGACGTAGAGCAGACGCAGACTCAGAGAAGACGCAGACTCAGAGCAGACGCAGACTCAGAGCAGACGCAGACTCAGGGCAGACGCAGTGAGATTATGGGAGACACATAGTGAATTGGATTTAACACAATCCGTAGACATTAGCAGACACAGAGCAGACAACGCAGACTAGAGCAGACGCAGACTCAGGGCAGACGAAGAGCAGCAGACTGAGAGCAGACACAGACTCAGGGCAGACGTAGAGCAGACGCAGACTGAGAGCAGACGCAGACTCAGAGCAGACGTAGAGCAGACGCAGACTCAAAGCAGACATAGAGCAGACGCAGACTGAGAGCAGACGCAGACTCAGAGCAGACGTAGAGCAGACGCAGACTCAGAGCAGACGTAGAGCAGACGCAGACTCAGAGCAGACACAGACTGAGAGCAGACGCAGACACAGAGCAGAGGTAGAGCAGATGCAGAGCAGATGCAGACTGAGAGCAGACGCAGACTCAGGGCAGACGCAGACTCAGAGCAGACGCAGACTCAGAGCAGACGCAGACTCAGAGCAGACGCAGACTGAGAGCAGACGCAGACTCAGAGCAGACGCAGACTCAGAGCAGACGTAGAGCAGACGCAGACTCAGAGCAGACGCAGACTGAGAGCAGAAATAGAGCAGACGCAGACTCAAAGCAAATGTAGAGCAGATGCAGGCCCAGAGCAGACGCAGACTCAGAGCAGACGTAGAGCAGACGCAGACTCAGAGCAGCCTCGTAGTAGACGTAGAGCAGACGCTGACTAGACGCAGACTCAGAGCAGATGCAGAGCATACGTAGAGCAGACGCAGACTCAGAGCAGACGTAGAGCAGACGCAGACTCAGAGCAGACATAGAGCAGACAGCCAGAGACTCAGAGCAGACGTAGAGCAGACGCAGACTCAGAGGCGAGCAGACGCAGACTGAGGGAGAGCAGACGCAGACTCAGAGGCAGACTCAGAGCAGACGCAGGCCCAGAGCAGACGTAGAGTAGACGCAGACTCAGAGGCAGACTCAGAGCAGACGCAGACTCAGAGGCAGACTCAGAGCAGACGCAGACTCAGAGCAGACGTAGAGCAGACGCAGACTCAGAGCAGACGTAGAGCAGACGCAGACGCAGGCAGAAACTAGAGCAGACGCAGACTGAGCAGCAGGCAGACAGACGCAGACTCAGAGCAGCGACAGTAGAGCAGACGCAGACTCAGAGCAGACGCAGGCCCAGAGCAGACGAGCAGGCAACTCAGAGCAGACGCAGGCCCAGAGCAGACGTAGAGCAGACGCAGACTCAGAGCAGACGCAGGCCCAGAGCAGACGCAGACTCAGAGCAGACGTAGAGCAGATGCAGGCCCAGAGCAGACGCAGACCCAGAGCAGACGCCGGTGCGGATGCAGACAGAACCCAGCCGCTCTTACCTGGGTGGGATCTTGATTCCGTTGTCCAGCTGCTTGAGGTCGGCGGCGTGTCTGGACTCCAGCCGGACCTCACCGTCCCACTGCTGCACCTGCAGCGCGTGGGACACCGAGTCGGCCGACATCAAGCCGGCCATGGACTGGGACACCTGGGGGGGGAGGGGGGGGGGGGGGGTCAGGCCTCTGACACCGCGCAAAACCACCCGCGTCACTGCAGCCTTCCTCCCCGCATCCCTCTTCAATTCAACGTCCCGCCCATTCATTGCCCTATTTCCCTACCCTCTCTCTCACAACTTCGGGCATGCTGGCCAAGTCCTCCGATGTCACTTCCTGCCGGTCTGGAAGCAGGACTACTTTCACTTCCTCCTCGTACTGATCCTGCTCCACATCGAACCCTCCCTCTATTCCTGAGGGAGAGGAGAAGAGAGCACGGTGAGGTACTGCTCTACTTACTCAGGTTTAAAGACACCAAGTTCACACAGTACATCAGAGTGTACCCCCCATGATAGAACTCAATGAGAAAATGAATGAATGAATGAATGAATGAATGAATGAAGCAAGGTGGCAATTCCATACATTATCTTACCAATAGCCAATCGAGTGGGCTTCTTCTTGGGTGGGTCACCTGAACCAGAGCTATTGTCATCCTCCTTCTGTGTAAACACATATCAGTTATAATTAGCCAACATAACCCTCCTCGGTATGCAGTTTCAACTAGCCTAAGCAACACAGCAACAAATTACTATAGTGACGAATTCCTGATTTTTGCCAAAACTACTGCGACAACAGCTACTGCCAGCCAGAACAACTTTGAGAAGAAATGAAACAACTTCCGTCATGGCCATGTAGCACAGTTGTTATCTTTATCCTTAGACTTTACCACATTTCTATAAGATTTGCTGTTTACCACATCTCTATAAGACTTGTTGTTTCTTTTTAATAATAATAATAACCCGGCTTGTGTTTGGGCCGATGACGGACCAACGTCTTTTGTATTGCTTGCAACAATTATATAACCCCAGACTGCGTTTAGACTTTCTAGATTACCCGTGCTTTAGCTTGGATCTGTCCAAAGTTAACCACTGAGATTCCATGCAACGACTGTGGGTAACATTAGAAACAACTTACCTAAAAAAAAAAAAGTAATCAGCAATTTACCTGCGCTTTACGGGTGCGTGTGATGTGCAAGTAGGCTCTCTGGCCGGTCCTGCTGTAGTGTCTGTCAACATACTGACTGCCAAACCCCAGGAAAGTATTCATACACACGTACAGACCTCCCTCGCTCTCCTGAAACAGAACAGATACTCAAATGTGACAGCGTACTAGACCCCTTAGTAAGAAAAACTGATGCAGAATGACAACGCATGAAGCCGGTGCTTTGGCATAAACACAATATAAAACACTGGCCGCGTGACAGACACGCTGTGGCGTTTGAAAAACACCACCAACTCAAATTAAGTTACGTTAAGAACAAAGTGACATAAAAGGATGAGAGAAACAAGCCACGTAGCTATCTAGTCAACAGGGAAACAAAAAGAACGTAACTACATAAGCAGGGACGTTATTAAATACGTAGCATTAAAGACTGGCGGAATGAAAGGGGAAATAAACACCCAGAAGTGAAATTCAAGAGAATTTAACCAGCTAGCTAGCCTGGCAAGGAATTTTGAAAATGTATACAGGTTTGGCTGGTGGAAGAACTCACCGGTGAAGAAAAGGAGAAGGCGCATTCGTCTTTGTGGACACGGTCCCCGGCCCGCGGAACCCGAATTGTGGACAGGACCGACATCAAAACCTCACTCGCCTTAGCCATCTCTTACTGTTTGAATTTGTGCTTTCTCGTCAGACTCTTTCTCCTCCGATTTTCTGACTTTTGCCAGCCTCCTTAATTCCACTGGCTCTAGGTTTTTTGTTTTATTTCCTTCCTACTCCTCTCTCTAGCCTTTCTACCAATGAATCCCACTCTGCCTCCTTACGTGCGCTCCAGTGTTTCAACCGATGCAAGGCCGGACGCGCTCACGACGAGTACAGCACTCACGGGGTCGCGGACAGTAATCGTAATATAGGGAGTATGCACGCTCACAAAAATGTAGAAGGACCAGAGGGTAGCTTAATGTGTAGGTGGCCCTTTGTGTGACAACGAACGATGTCTGAACGAAATTATTGCACAGCTAATCACGTTAAATCATACTAGCTAGACTGTATATATTGCTTTTTCGTGCGTATCAGTTTAACGGAGGCGCTATACTGATTAATTAATATTTACAACATTGTCTTACCAATCTAGTCTTCTGTGTGCACGGTCCATAGACCGTATAAAAATAGTGTACGGTCTGTCAATCACGTTTCTACAACGATCAGTCGAATCTGTGCAGCGTCTATTTTCAGTTGATGTCTGTGAAGAAAAAACTAATCTTATAAAGCCATCCAATAGGCTACTTTCAATCCACATACAACGTGTTTTGTAATATAAAGGTGCAAATATAACATTAGCTCAATTAGTGACAACACAAGCGACTTTGTCCAAGTATTCAACTTTAAATGCTCCATTACCACAGTTATTACGATAGTCTCGTACGATCCACGATGAGAAAGCGAAATTTGGTACTGCCATAACTAAACCCATCATCGCCACCGTGCTGGTGGAGGTATAAATCGCAGAGTTTAGAGACCAGTCGTACGACTGAAGATTTATGTACACGTGAATGATTATACCTTAAAATGAGGATACTTTAATTACTCTGGCTCAGTATATGAGCCCATTCGCACACAGTGCATAAAGTGAATGGTATAGAAGGACGGGCGTACAGAAATAGTAATAGTATGTATTTGCAAAATCCACACTGGCAGGACCAAACAAGCTGGTTTCTTGCAAATATATACCGACTTGTTCAATATATTAAATCATATGCAACACTTGAATATGTAGACCTATGTACAATAAGTACAATATAAGAGGGCGTAGGCCTATTTATTATGAACTTTCGCGAAAGAGAAGTGACTCCTCATCCTCTCCTTCTCTCCACCCATCCCTTTCTCCCTTTTCGCTCCTTGATCCCTCCTTCTTTCCAACCCAAACGTTTAGGTTCAAACACATTTCCCTGTACGCATTTCAACCTCTTCCACACTCATTCCTGTCCTGTCCCTCCCTCTACGTTCTGTTTCTCCCCCTCTCCCAGTCTCACGCATGTATGGTACTATGGCGGTACCCTCCGACACTAGCCCTGTATACGTGGCGCTGCGTTTTGTACTGTTACACTCATTGCTTTCACTAGTAGCATCTGCAACAAGCGGGGTCTCCACAGGATCTGTGTCTGGACGTTTACCCCCTTATGATGCCCTGTATTACTTGGGTGTCCGGGAATATTTTGCGGAGGACTGGGAGAAGGCGGCGGAGCTAATCGAGAAATCAATCGAAACTCGGGAAACTATACTTCGGAGGCGCAGAGAATGCCATGACAATTGTGTTGCAGCGGGGCATGACAGGCTCGAAAAACTAGGTAACTGTTTAAACACTAAGCGGTTTACATTTTGTTGCTTAGTTCGTAAGAAGAATGATTTTGTTGTGTACTTTGCGTTGGATGGGTAATCCTAAACTTTGATCGTCCCTTTATAATACAAGCAAATGTTTTGACATGATTATTGAACAATTTGTTTAGAGATTTAAACGTGGTTTATTGCTTTGATTTATATTTTCAATCGTCATGCTCTTCAATGTTATATATTGCTGTTGTGTAAGTGCTGCCGTGTTTTTAGTTGCTATGCATTAACTTTGTACATGGTAATGAATTAATAATCAAGACTGTTTAGTGAGGCTTTTTTTTTTTTTAGATGATTTGTTACTAGGTTTAGTCTTTATGTTTTCTTTGACACTGCCCTATGATTTCACCCCAGACACAGAGAAGGGCAGCGTGTGGGACTTGTGGGCCATTGACTGGGTCCAGCGCAGAGCAGAATGCGTCCGGTTCTGTTTGGGTCAGACCATCAGTCCAGTGGCCCAGCTTCCCGTCTCTGCAGACATCCACTATGAATTCGACACCCGCAACCCCTACAACTTTTTACAGGTCACCTACTACAAGGTACTTGCGTGCATAGACATGCATTCACAAATAACTGTCCAGTCCTGGACACAAGTCTTATGGCCCGGTGTACATATACATACATATGTATATTTACAGTCTTTAAGTTCTATTCTTTAAGATAAATTACTATCATGTGCATTTCTGCTCTTGCAGACTAGAGAATAAGAGTTGTATTCATGTCTGCTGGTCTAATTCCCTGCTACACACACTCTGTAGAGTCTCTCCTGTGGCCCTCTGCACTTTTTCCACAGCTAGGGAAGATACCGAATGCAGTGGCGGCAGCGCAGACCTTCTTCGTGGCCAACCCCAGTCACCTGGAGATGAGGAACAACATAGAGAAGTACAGACGAATGCCAGGAGTGACAGAGGAGGCCTTCCAGGACAGAGAGAAGGATGGACACAAACAATGGGTGAGAGAGAGAGTGAAGGAGAGAGGGATGGACACAAAACAGTGGGTGAGAGAGAGTGAGGGAGAGAGGGATGGACACAAAAAATGGGTGAGAGAGAGTGAGGGAGAGAGGGATGGACACAAAACAGTGAGTGAGATAGAGTGAGGGAGAGAGGGATGGACACAAAACAGTGGGTGAGAGAGAATGATGGAGAGAGGGGTGGAAGAAGGGGACGAACAGGAAGTTGGGCATAAATAAGGAATGAGTGGGAATGATTGAGCAAACGGACAGTTACAACAGAAGGTGAGGTCAAACAAAGCTGGCGTATCATAATTGAAGAGTCGTACATCATTCTGAGAGTCGTAAGGGCCTCTCAGCGTCTTTTCAGCAAAGAACGGCTGTCCTTATACTGTAGACAGACCAGACATTCAGGGGGTTACCAGGATTTTCTTCATGGCGTAGCCAGGGTGGGGGTCACACTATCACCAACGGCTACATTTGCACAGTTTTTTACTGGGAAAAATAGTGGTGGCACCTGGTGTGGACAATCATAATTCCAGAAGGGGCCAGTGCCATCCCGGCCACCCAATTGGACACGGCCCTGCAGGCATCAAGCACACAATATGCCATGCCCTCATACGCACCTCCCCTGTCCTGTCCCTGTCCCTGTCCCCCCCCCCCGCTCAGTACCTCTACGACGCGGCTCTCCTCGCAGAGTCCTCGGCCGAGTGGGCGCGCGCCGCGGAGGTGTGGAAGAAGTGCGTGAACGAGACGCTGCGACAGACGGAGGAGTGCCGGGCGCAGTGCGAGCTGGAGGGGCAGGGGATCCCCGACGAGGAAACCGCGAAGACGACGGGAGTGTTCGAGAAGGCTGCGGGTAAAGTGCGCTTCAGCGTGTGGCAGAACGTTGTGGCGTGTTAACAAGCAGAGGTGGAAATCCCAGTCCTGCCGTGTGTCCCTTCCTCCCTCAAACTCAGCCAGCTGAATTTCCCTAATTAGTTTCGACCTCCTGGCTGAAGAATTGTGCTAATTAGCAAATTCAGGTGATTAGAACAAAATACTGGGGAGAATTATTTTTACTTTCTCAACCTGGATTTTCCAGTGCTGGTTAACAGCGATGTGCCTTCCAGGCTAAGTTACTTCTCCCCGCAGGAGGCTGCATTCATGCCTTTGATCTGGCACTGTATCACGTTACCTTTTATTTCATTTTGAATATAATGTTCTGGCTTGAGCTGGAAGGTAACAAGACTGCTAATAAATAAAATACAACATTATATTACAATAATAATAGCTACTTCATATTGATTGATTCAATTTTTTATTTTAGTAATTTCATTGGCTAATTTAATCACTTAATATGAGGTGGATCTTATTATTGTAAAGAAATATTTTGTATGACTATGAGTACTTTTATGACTTTCAATTTCATATGCGACAACAAAAACGACCCACTTCACCTTAAATAATTAAGTAAAATCAGGTAAAATGATTATTACCCAATGACATCACCAATGTTGAAAACCAAACATATTGAGGTTGTCTCTGCCCTTCTTTTTAGCTCTCTCTCTCAACCTGTTGTCCTGTAAGCAGTCCTGTGTGGCCATCGTGGCAACACGACCTGGAAGGATTTCTCCAGTGGAGGACTTCCTGCCCACAGTGCTGGAGCACTTGCACATTGCACAGTTCAAAGGTTAGAGGTCGGGGGTATATTGGTATATTGGCAATGATGGTGGCAATACAGCCACTCTGTACTCATACCTTGCTTAGGTGTCTAGAAGTTTTAATGACAGCACATATTTCTGTGACGGTTTAAGTTGTTTGATCCAACTTCCTTTTTCTTGATCTGTCGTTGCGTCACTGTCAGCGGGCGACCTGAGGGGGGCAGTGCAGACCCTTCGCTCCCTCCTCCTCTTCTACCCCTCGGATTCCGACTCCCTCTCAAACCTGCAGCTCTACTTTGAGACACTGGGTGGCGACGCTGAGGCCCCAGGGACACAGCCCACACAGGTCCAGACAGGTTCTCTCTGACTGCATTAGTCATGCAGTCTGCCTTCGTGCTCTGTCATGGGCGCTAAAGTCTGTCTGTGCTCACAGTTTATTTATTTATTTGTTTATCTGTCTGTATCTGCCTCCCCTCACCCTCCTCTTTTCTCTCACTTAGGAAATATCAACCTATGTTAACAGGTCCCTGCTGGAAAAGAAGCTTCTGTATTTTGGAGTTGAGAATCTGAACTTCACCTTCACTGACCCAGTAAGAGCGCTGCTTCATAACTGACATTTTTGCGATGTATATTTTAGTGACGGGGTCTGGCTCAGCGGTCAGTTCTTGTTTTTCTCTTCTACAGGACCTGTGGACCCCAGAGGAAGTTGTGCCGGAGTCAATAAGAGAAGCATGGAGGTGAGAGTGTAAAATCACAGGCATTACTTTAGACTAACTAGCTACTTGACTCTTATGTTCCTTCCGTCTTCCATTTTTCTTAACTACAGGAATCTCTGGTTAGTAACAGAAGTTTCCGGAAGCTTGAACATGCTCTGAAACTGTGTTGTAATTTTCAGAAGATGCATGAAATTGAAATGCTTCTTCGTCAGCCAAGGGGCTACAGAACTTTCTGTGTTGAGAATACGGAGATGACCATCTGGTTGGTTTTGACTAGAGTATTATCTGTGGTAAAATGTTATGCCTGTTTGGACTGTCTTGGTTTATTCTGAATGGGGGAGGGTTGGGATGGGAGGGCGAAAGAAGTGTTAATTGAGTGAACACTCCCAGTGCATTCACTTGTTGTCTTTCAGAGTGGAGAGGGAAAAACTGAATGAAAAAATGAAGGAAGGAGAGAAGGAGGTGGAGCTGGATGACAGCGGGTTCTATGCAGGTAAATAATAAATATCGCTAACCTTGTGTTGCAGGTAAATAATAAATATGCAGATAAATAATAAATATCGCTAACCTGTACACGTACTTCCTGTGCATTACTTCCCACCTTCTGTTCACCAATGAGATTGTTTGCTCCTTTGAAGAGAATATCCTTTGTCACAGCATAGTTTGTAGTTCTTCCCCTTAATGAATATTCGTGAGATGTATCAAACTGGACATTTATTGCTTAGCTATGGAGAATCAGAACATTCGATATTATGAAACTGGAGTTGAACATCTGGTTGAGCTTTGGAATCAGTGCTTAAATCCTTATCTGTCTTATACTGTCGTTCTTTCCTCCCAACACCAGGGGGCAGTGTTCCTCTCATTGGAGTGACAATCACCATGGACGACAACATGCTGAATGGGACTAATCGTGTTGTACTGGATGGTGCTTTGTCTCAGCCCGAGTGTGACACAATACTACAGCTGGCTACCGTAAGCTGTCAATGAACATATATTATTAGCAATAGTGTTATTATGAATTGCATTTATATCACACTGTTTATTGATGTCATAGAGCTTTGTCTACTAAGGGGGACAGCTCACTAAAACAACCTCATTGTGTAATAACCACTAGGTGATGTGCGTGTCAGCCAATGTGCATCAGAATACTCACTACATTTTAGCTAGAGATTGAGAGTCCAGTAATATTCTGTCCAGTAAACTGGGTATAGTTAGATGGACAGATTCAGTGAGCACCATTAAACCTTTTTCCCAGACACCACAGAATGTTCCTTGTTAGATGATGTGTGTGATCAGACACAATGCGATTAATTTCATCTTAGCTCCTCAAATCCCCCTTTTTGGCTGGACCGCAACAGCGGGGCCAGCCCTACAAACGCGAATGTCTGTGACTGACTGAGTGAGTGATGAAGTTACACCATTGGTCGGCCGGATCACATGTGTTAGGTCCAGCCGTATACTAGGTTTTAACATGGCCTTGTTTTTTTTACAGACTGCTGCATCGTTAGGCGATGGTTACCGGGGGCGACGGTCCCCGCACACGCCACACGAAAAATTTGAAGGCCTGACCGTACTGAGAGCGTTGAAGGTGAGGACATTTCCGTTTCCTGTCCCTCGCAGTACCATGGACCTTGAGTGAGGAACTTATTTGGCTCGCCCTCTTCCAGTTGGCTCAGGATGGCCTCGTCAACCAATCGGACGCCAGGCTGCTTCATGAGATCGGGGAGAGGGTCCGGACCCTCCTCCACTCGTACTTCCGCAGCCCATCCGCACTCTACTTCTCCTTCACCCACCTGGTGTGCCGATCTGCCATTACAGGTATGCTAAACTCCCCCACTCTGTCGGCAGTTGGGCTGTCAATCACCCACCTCCCTGTGTGGAACCCAGACGTGCTGACTCTGTTGCGCTCTTTGTCTGGGTGTGGCTGTTTTGCGGTTACATCTTTGTGTGTACAGGGAAGCAGGAGGGGAGGCTGGACCTTTCCCACCCTGTGCATGTGGACAACTGCCTGCTGGAGCCTGAGACCAGGCAGTGCTGGAGAGAGCCTCCTGCTTTCACCCACAGAGACCTCAGGTACACACACACACAGACACACACACACACACACGCGCATGCATGCATGTACACACATGCCACTCACACATGTGCATGCATGCACATATACAACTATGTTGTGTATCCATTTTTAGGAAAGGGCAAATGTTAGTGTGACAAAAACTAAAGATACTATTGAGAAGAAAAAGATACAGATTTTACAGTGGCACATCGCAAAATCACAATCAGGATGTAACCTTGTTTTGTGATTTATACGCTGCTGATTCGTGAAACAGAATGAATCAATGATTGAATTCTTGTTGAGTTTGCATGGTTTGTGATTTTTTTCACCATTTTTAGGTGTGCATGATCTATGGACTACTATTCAGTAAAGTGTTCTAGTGTATTTGTGTTATCCCATGTATGAATAAGGCTGCCTAGCGGGTTGTTTGTCCCCTATTAAATTGTTCTTGCCACAGCTTTGGTTAATACCAGGAAACCGCTATTGTCACTAGCCGCTGCCGCTGGGTGTTGCCTAAAGCCAAATCGTTGCCTAAGCGGCACATCATGGAATCATGCGCCTGTGCCAGTTAATGCCTCTGCCCCTCCCTGTCCCGAGAGAGGGGATTTAGTTCATTTGCATCAAATCATGTTTGATGATCTGATTAGAGAAATGGGTCACGTCGCTAATTGTTTGGAGGAATCCGTTTTCGGGGGTCGGAGCAGCGGGATTCAGCATCCAAAAACGCTGGGGTTTCAAAGTCCACGAGTTCTGTTTAGTTTAGTTTATTTGACAATAAAAATAAGACAACAATACGATTGCATCTGAGTTTAAATGTCAAGGATACGCAATACAGCCACAGACTTATTTCCATTGTGGTTTTTGATATATTGGTGAATATATCCACTGTGTTACTGGCATGTGTGTGTATATTTATTTATTTATTTATTTAGTGAGATGTACCATGGCCCAGGAAAACAGGGGAGTAAAAGCTCTTCTGTGATATTAAGTTAATTTGCCATTCATTCCATCATTTCCATTCATTCGATGATGCCTGTACGGTGTATTTCATTGTACACTGTTCATAAATTTGATCTGCATCTCAGTTTTACGGAGCGTGTGTAAAAAGTAAAAAGTAGGGAAGAGAGAAATAAAATAAATAAGTGGATAATTCATCTTCTAACAGTTTTCCTCTTGTGTTTTTGGGTTCATGGTCCAGGCAGAGGGAGCACTAAGCCACATGCTGTGCATACATGCATGTTACTGCGTGTAAAGGCGTCAATACTCTCACATAATGATAGGATGCAATTTATTGTGTAAATTGTTCTATTTGATGTGCATTGCTGTTGAATATTCACTCATTCGTGAAGTACTTTCAAGTGATGTTCTTGTTTCAGCCTGTAGGTGGCATAAAGAAACATACACTATACTTTCTTGTAAAGACCATGGCCTGGATTCAATAAACATTTCTCTTTTATTTTGACTGACAATTAAATGAAAGTTTTTTTCCCCACAAACACATTTTGGTGAGTTCAGTTATTGTTTTTGTCAACAAGAACACCCGTACTTACATTTATTATTAATGTTTATTGAATCTTGGCCCATATCAGTGATAATGACCAATTCTTATTTATCGCATTATAATTGGTCCACTTTCACAGTGGTTGTGTGTGGTCAATGTGGTCACTGTAGTGCAGGGGTGTCAAATTAAATTGTCAGGGGGCCACAATGTCTGCAGTTTTGTGGTTTCCATTTAATCAATTGGCAGTTAAGGCCTTGAGAACAGGGTTTGTGGACTGTATGGCCAATCAGTGACTTAAACGAACCACTGCTGGAGAGAACACCCTGAAAACCAGCAGACACTCCATCCCTCCAGGACTGGAGTTTGACCCCTGAGCCATAATGTATCTGAATACTGATATACTGAATACTGGTATAATACTGGTCAGTCATAACTCATTTCTGGGGTAGATGCTCAGTCATTTTGAATAGTTGATTGTTGTAATTATATGCTAAATGAGGACTGTGTGTGTGGTTGGCTATTGCAGTGCCGTACTCTACCTGAATGATGACTTTGAAGGCGGGGATTTGTTCTTCACGGACAGGGATGCAAAGACCGTGACGGTACGTTGGAGCTTCATCTGCAGCTTGGTGTGGCTGTGCTTCAGCAGAGGGTCCACGGATGTGTTAGCGGACTGCCTCCCTGTGTGTCCTTAGGCTACGGTGAAGCCAAAATGCGGGCGGGTCGTCGGATTCTCCTCTGGGCCTGTCAATCCCCATGGGGTTACCGCGGTGACCGCTGGCCGGAGGTGCGCCCTGGCTCTCTGGTTCACCAAAGAGAAGCTGCACAGAGACATGGTGAGATTCACTGCGGTTGAAACAAGACTGCCTCCGTATAACGCCTTTACAGTATAGCTTATTGGCACACAGTGCTACTATGCCACACATTGAAAATGAGACCACAGGAAATTCAGCAGGTGATGGCATTAAATAATAGTGAAGAGCACAGGACTGAGCACAGGCAGATTTGCCCTCTTGTCCTCAGTGTTTGTGTGATGTAATGTCCGCTGTTGTAAATGAACCTCATTATGCACATGCAAACTGCATTAACCCTTTCGGCACCAGGAGCGGGAGGAAGCGGAGGCGGCGTGGACGAAAGACGGCCTGAGCGTGACCAAAGAGGAGGAGAAAGGCGCCCCCGCGCCTCCTCGCTCGGGACGAAATCAGAACTCAAGGGAGAGGAGCAAAGCGAGGGGCAGGGTGGTGGGGGCACGGGACGAGTTGTGAGGGGGGGTCGAGGGCGAGAGCTAGAACTGCAGTTTTGAAACAGGACACGCATTCAGACGGCTCGCTTCCATTTGAGCTGTACCCATCTCTTAGCCGTCACTCAGCCCAGCACCCCCTCATTTCAGTAACAGTGACTGTTTTTGAGTCAGAATGACTACACCTGTTCTCATTGGTCCTTTCACCCTGGTAGGTAAGTCTTTGTGAGGTTGAATGATGTAATGTCTGTTTATCTGTAAAAAAAAATAAAATAAAAAAAAACCGACAAAACAATAAATGACTATAAAATAAAACAACCCCCTTCAACTGTCTCATGAGTCTGGGAGTCTGGATGATGAACTGAGTGACAGGGGGAGTTAACACCCCCAGTCCATTAAATGATTACCCCAACCTTCCTTTACAGCGCAGGGGATTAGAAGTGAAAGGGAGAGAGGGTTAATGCCGCATGGTAATACAACACTGTGTGCTCTGAGCTGTGCTACTCTGCAGTACATTAACACTGATGCCCAGGGAGACAGTGTGGCATGCAGGCAGAAAAGGGATAGAAAGAGAGATTACAGTTAATCCCTCATAAAGGAGTGCATTTGTTTATGAAGATTAAAATCTCCATTTAGAATATGGAATAATAATCCAGGAGTAATCATTTAATCATTTACTTCCAACACTCCTCGTCTGTTTCCTCCCTCAATTTCTTCCCATTAACCCCAACCTCACGATCTCGCATATTATGGTGTCCAGTCAATCAGTGTTTATGCTCTGTATCGACCCTCTCGGCCCCTCTGTTTTCTAATCCACCTTCAGTAGAGAAATGGGTCGGTTACCGTTAATGGACTGCGCATTTTCGCTTCTCCCCCTCTTCTCACACTCCGGCCTGCCCTGGCATTAATCTAAGTGTAAATAGGCATTTTTTTTCACGCAGTGCATCCCAAGTAATTCCTTCCTACCCCTCCAGTGATATCAATATTTTTTTCTGCGTACTGATGCTGAATCCCTGCTCTTGTTCTGCAATGGCACATTGCGTGAACAGCTATCAAATTATGGCTGTGACCGATGAAACCAATGGCGTAAAAATAAGTATGTGTAAGATTTGGTGTCAATCCAATTTTACCATAATGTCTCTGTTGTGACTGAGATGGAATTGTACCAGAGTCATCTTTGTTCCCTTATATGAATGTATGGTACTTTGGTGTCTGTCAGTTCGTGGTTGTAGAACACTAACACTTCACTGGCCCTCCCTGACTGTGTCAGCACTAGACTGCCAACACCTACCACACCTTCTCACAACAAAAGCTCAAGACCAGTACAAGTACCAGAGCACAGCGGCGCTACTGACAGGCGACACTGTCGAATGGAGCATAGAGCAGTCTCTGTATCAGAACAGAACAGCTGTACGTCAGGCAATATCCCGGTGCCTGACTCATAATAACTCCCTCTACTGTTTCACAAGACGTCGCACTTTCCCCAGGGGCAGACCTTAGGTCAAACCAAGCCCCTAAAATGATGTGTGTTTTAGTATAATGTCCAACCCTGCAGGACCTGCTTGTGCAGTAGTGACTGTATGTGCATTACCATGTAGTTCAGCTGAACTGAATGAATCTGTTATGAATCTGTTGAATCTGTTAGCCCCCTCTCATTCAGTGGTAATGCATGTGATTCTTACCCTGTGTTCACACCGTGAGAAACTCAGTTGATGGATTGCTCAAGTTTACTAGGCTGAGGGAGGGGCAGGAGCTTCCCGTTGAATCCTCTTAGTGGTCTCGTGCAGCTACATATTATTGAAGAGAAATGACAGCGTCATCAAAGACGTATATTTGCCATATAGCCACATATCATCTCCTTTAGTTTCTATAGTTACGTCAGCACACTGATAAATATTATTTGTTACCGCTATCACGCTAGCCATATATCACTCTATCTCTCACTAGTAAGCTGCCGAGCTAGCGATCTCTCTCACTAGCTAGCTAGCAAGTTGAGACTGCTGTCCAAGCTTCATTTTTTAGAGAACATTTTTTAGATTTTGTACTTTAAAAAAAAAAGTTGTATAGCACCGGGTGTGATTGCACCATAATGATAAGTTGTTCCTCCATTTTCCCTCACTAAGCGGAACAATGCTTCATGAAATGGTATCAAATTGGTTGGAGAAATAGCAAGCCCGAAACTCTGATTGGCTGTTGACGGTCAATGCCCGTGAAAAGTTAAACCGTGGGCAACATTATTCGGGGGAAACTTTGGTTGCTCATTCGCCCAGTTGCTCAAGTTGCTGGACGTCGCTCAGCTACATAGAGAATGGAACGAATGGATTTCCGGCAGCTGGTCAACCGAGTTGCTCGCTGTGTGAACGCGGGGTTATGGACCAGATCACCGTCCTGCCGTTTCAACTCAGGGCCTCTATTCAACACTATCGCTAGGTTGTCAGTTCAGAGAGTGAGAACAAGATGGATACATGGAGGTAACTCCCTGCGATGAACTCTCAGTGAACATTTACTGAAGCAATGCAGGTTAAGTACCTTGCTCAAGGGTACAACGGCAGTGTTCGACCTGGGACTTGAACCTATGACCCTTAGGTTTCAAGATCAGCTCCTTAGCCAATATACTGCACTGCTGCCCACTACTGCCCTCCTATCCAACTCCACGTCCCAGAGGTTTGGATTAAAGACACGCACCACTACATCTGGTCAATGTGGCCTTCTTCGTAAGAAAGAACACCTCCCCTCTCTCTTTCTCTCTCTCCCTCCCTCCCTCTCTCTCGCTTTCTCTCTCTCTCTCCTCTCCCTCTCCCTCTCCCTCTCTCTGTGCCACTCCACTGTTCTAATATTAGATGCACCCCAAAGTTTACAAAATACTGAGCCACCTGTCAGTCATTGCTCACTTTTGTACCTTAAATAGACATGTCTGGCGCTCTTTATTTGCAATGCCTTCTTCTACCTCTTTCTCCACAGTTTCATTTATTTTCTCTCCACTCTTCAATTACCCTTCACCTGCACCCTCCACGTGCGCCAGCTGAAGTGTGTTTTGGAGTCTGGTTACCCAGCATGCACCTCTTGAATGAACTCCCTTCCATCCCATCTCATTGTCTGTGATGGTCTCTTTTCATTTTCCTTAAAACACCTGTAGAAAGACTTGATTGTTCAGATACTGTAAGTGCAGAAACTGAGGTTAGCCACAATTGCAACGTAATGAAACATACAGAAAAAATAACAACACTGTTACCTGCCATTCATAAACACAATTTTTGACAGTAATTGTGCATGTAATAGTCATTTTAAAGATAGCAACCCTAATCAAGATAAGGACAACATAATAATCATTTCCTTGAAACAGAATGGATTTGGTCTGTCAGTATTTTGACAAAACACAAATACACATGACTGTATTTCATATTTGTTGTTTGACATCTACCCATCTCTCTTCTGTTGCATGAAAGCGCCATCCATTAACTTTGTCCTTTATTCATGCATTTCCACCCATTCTTTATTCATTACCCTGTTCCTAAGCAAGCATGTCCGTAGCATAGCCAAGTGTAGTATCTACTTTGACTGCTCACATGTTCACAGCCAATCCCATAATGCCTCTGGTATGGCCGACTACCAAGAGCTTTTCCCGATTCCTCCAGATACAAAATGTGAATTAATACATATACCACCATTACAGCCCTCTCTCCAGCTCTCCCTCCATTCCTCTATCTATCATCTCTTCACCTGCTCATCTTTTGACCTCTTAGCATGACTTCCCTCTCTTTTTTTATTTCACACCCCCCCACCCCCAACGCAGACAAACACACTTTCTGCCTAGACACCCTCACTCTCCCCTCCCTCTCTCTCTCTCTCTGCCCTCCTTCTCTCCCTCTCTCTGTCCATCCCTGGTTTTATCCCTTCATCTCTGATCTCCCTTCATCCCCCTGAATCCTCATCTGCAGGAGAGAGAAAGCGTTCGCTGTGTGCGTGCGCGTACGTGTGTGTGTGTGTGTGTGTGCGAGAAAGAGTGAATGAGATGAAGAGAGCCCCCATGAAAGAGGACAAAAACATTTAATCACAAAAGAGGGGGACTGAAAAAAGTGACAGAAATTTCAAAGAAAGAGAATCCTGCATTTGGAGATTAAAAGGTAAGTGGACAATGCCCGGTTACAGTTTGTCATGTTTGCTGCCAGGGACTGTTACTGCCACTGTGGATTGTAGTTTAGTACAATGATATCACTCAACTGCTTCAGATTATGTATATTTATTAAATATATATTTGTATATATTTTTTGGAAAATAGTCATTTGTTGAAATTATGTGTATGTTACCAGATTAAAACAATTAGTAGTTGCAATCAAAGATGTAAAAAAGCCTGATCCAGATTTGGTTTAAGTAAAAACAATTTCCAGCACCATTTCTGGAAGTAAAGGATGAGGATTACAGCCATACCTGTTAGGTATCATGTTGAGAATGTACGATTATTTTTTATGGTATATCTGGACACACAATTTCATGACACATCATATGTGACTAATCATTGGGTGAGTACGATTTCTATATACATTTTTATCACCTTAATATCAATTGCAATTATTGTACGTTATGTGCCTACGGCTAAAGTAATATATCTCAGAAATAGATGTGATTGTTTAAAAAACATGATTTTTCATTGTACCATTAATAATCCTGGTTGTGACTATACCAGTAGCCTATAGTATTCTACACCATTGGTTCTTATTAGAGTAGTAATTTATTCTCTATGGGCCAATAAACAACTGCTGCTCTACAATGAAACTGTTGCTCTACATTGCTATGGCAGTAGTTTCAGGTATCAGGACTTGTTTTGAGGGTTTTAAGATCACAAACAAGAGATTTAGACTGAAAGTGTCTTATCAAAGAACCCCATGCATACTCTGCATGAGCTTTGTGTAAAAAAAAAAGATCTTTTCGCCAATGACAATAGCAATTACACTATTTACTTTAAGTATTTAGCTTGATAATACTTTCTCTGGAGGTCCAAGTGATAGACATTACTTGAGTTATTGCCAAGGCAATTCACTCAGTCAAAACACAGGCCCACAGAGGACATTCACCCACAGAGTACACTATCAAAATGAGACCATTCTTTTTTTTCATGTTCATTTTTTAATGTTCTTTTAGCATTTAGTCACTCTTGCTAAATGCCGTTTGCAATGTGAATGTAAACATTCAGCTACTCGTTTAGTCTCCGTTGGTCCTTTGCGTCCATCGCTGTGATCCGCTTGAGGTTTATTGGACTTTCCGACCCTCCTTAAGTAACAATAATCTCGCCACTCCACTCTCACAAATAAAACCCTCACAGGTAGCCTATGACCCCACTTTATCACTCTAATCTTCTTCAGTTTCTCACACTCACTCAGAACTGGCTGGGATCAGTTCCACATGTGCAGTCCAGTTTGCTGTAGCTAATGAATGGAGTCATACTGTACACACCTCTGCCCCAGGCTGATAATTACTCCGTTTACCCAAAATGAGCTGCGCGTCTTCCATGTTTACGCTTGCCTGTTTAAGGTCACTTGGCCAACTTCATTATTTTATAATAGTTGAGGAAGTTTTTTCTGCTTCCTCGTTTATTACATGACCTGCTTGGTTCATCCAAATTGCTATTGGCTACTGAATTTTGACCTCATCTTGTAGACCATCCTTGTGGATTGCGTGAAACTGTGTTCCCCTAGTCACATGTCATGCCATTACTGAAAACGAGATCACCAACTTGGCTTAATGTCTGGCTAAACTCAATCTGTATGCAGTGCACTGTGCTATGATGATAAGTAACACATCACGACATCACTATAATTGTACAGGCAATTATTAATTTCTCTGGAGGTAGCAATGATATGGTAGCAAAGAGTACCATCTATGGGTGATATTGTGCTTAGGGGGTGGGGTGGTAAGTGATACAGACCAAACAGGAAGTAAAGAGAAACTGGCCAAAAAAAACAAAAATAAAAATAAAAAATAAAAATAAAAACAAAACCAAAAAGGCAAAAGCTACAAAAATTCTTATTATCCAATGCTATCACCCCACTACTCCCTCCTCCTTCTCTCTCCTACTTTCATCCAGATGTAAAGAGCAGTCAGTAATCGGATGACAGCAGATTTGATTCAATAGGCTTCCCTTAAAATCTCAGCCAGGATTTAAACTGCTCTCTCTCTCTCCCTCCCTCTCCCTCCCCTGGCTCCCCCCTTTCTCTTTTTTTTCTCCATCAGTGTTTTAGTTCAGTGTCCTTCCCAACAACCAGTTTGCATATTCACTCAGGGACAATAACAATAAAGCTAAATCTGAATAATTTCAATTCTGCCTTAAATACTGTGCCACTGTAAATTACTTCTGATTATCCATTGATATATGGATAGACAGAGTTTTATTCCCTGACAGTCCAAAGAGAAATAATTGAACAAATCACTTTCTCTCAGAGTCACTCTCACACTCTCTCATTCTCTCTCTCTCTCTGTTCACAAACAAATTTTAGTCAAATTCATTTGGTCACAAGATTTGACAGAGACAGAGGCAAACAGAGAAAGCAGAGGAGACAGGAAGAGGCATAAGAAAGAAAAGATAGCTAATCATCTCTCTGTTTTGAAGGTAAGATGAGAAAAAATAATTTTAGAAAACAATTGTTTTGATATATAAATCATTTATGATAGATATTCTAACATATGTAAGCCTACATTGTTTTGTGTTTTGTTCCTTGATTGATTGATTATGCTAAAATGGGGATTTGGGAAAAAGAAAAATATTCAAGGTTCTAGCTTGGTATAATGTCATGTAAAAAATTGTAAGGGCATTTTCTTCAAATACTGTTGAATGGGGAAGTAAATGACTCCTGGTTAAACTAGTGAGAATGAGAGAAAATCTAAAATGATGCATTAAATAGAACTTACTGGACGGTGTAATTTAAAAATGATGCTTGAATACACTGTGCAGACCATAATTATTTGAACAGTCACACTACTTCTGTAGTCGTGGTGCTGTATTCCTTCAATCCAGCACATTGGATTTGAAATAAATCAATGAAAATGAGGTCAAAGTGGAGATTTAATTTAATTTGAGGGTATTTACATCCATACCGGGTGGTCCGTATATGAAGTACAGCCCATATACACAGTCACCCCTTTTTAGGGGAACGAAAGTAATTGGACAATTGGCTGCTCAGCTGTTTCTTGGCCAGTGGTGTCTTTGCATCATTAGTTCACGCACAAGAAAGCTTACAATAGGTCTAGAGTTTATTCTTGGTGTGGAATTTGAATTTGGAGTCTGTTGTTGTCTCTCAAAATGAGGACTAAATATGTGTCAATAGCAGTATACAGGCCATCATGAGGCTGAAAACTTCAGAATAAATCTGAATCAGAAACATAACCAAAACCCACTGTAAGGAAGCAAGAATGCACTAGCGAGCTCAGAAATAGCAAACGACCTGGTGGACCATGGTTGACCACTTGTGGATGACCGAAGTTCACTTTAAATTGTGAAGAAAAAACAAACTGTCGAGCAGATTAAGAACACTGTCCAGGGTGTCGGCACAGATGTGTCAAAGACCAGAAAGGGAAGGCTACACCAGCATAACCTCAGAAGGTGCACCACAAAATGCGAACCACAGATAAGCCTCAAGAACATAACAGCCAGGTTAGTATAAAACGTACATTTAAAAAACTGTAGATTTCTGGAACAAAGTCCTGTGGACAGATGGGATGAGTGTTAACCTGTACCAAAGTGATAGAAAGAGAAAAGTGTGGAGAAAGAAAATAACTGCTCATGATTCAACCCCCCCCCCCCCCCCTCCCATGAAACAGGGTGGAGGTTAAATTATGGCTTGGGCTGTATGACTGCCATTGGAACTGGCTCACTTGTATTCATAGATGTGACTGCTGACAGCAGCAGCAGCATGAATTCTGAAGTGTACAGAAAAATCTTATCTGCGCAGATCCAGCCAATTACCTTACCTAGTTGAATGGCACTTCACCTTGCAGCAGGAAAATGACCCCAGACAAACTGCTAAAGCAACCATGGAACGTTTCATGGCCAAATAAGCCAAATACCTCAAAACTCATTGAATGGCACTTCACCTTGCAGCAGGACAAAGACCCCAAACATTCTGCTAAAACAACCACAAGCTTTTCATGGCCAGGTAGTGGAATGTTTTTGACTGGCCAAGTCGACCACCCGTCCTGAATCCAAAAAAGGAAAATGTTTTACTTGCTGAAGACAAAACTGAAGGAAAAACACCCCAGAACAAACAGGAACTGAAGATGGCTGCAGTACAGGCCTGGCAAATCATCACCAGGGCAGGGAAGTTACCCAGGGTCCAGTGCTGTCTATGGATCACAGATTTCGGGCAGTCATCAAATGCAAAGGATTCAACACCAACTATTAAATATGAGGACTGTATTTCAGATGATGTTAATTTCTCCAATTACTTTTGCTCCCCTGAAATGGGGGGGCACTGTTTAAAAAGAGCTGTGGAATCACCCGATGTGGACGTAAATGCCCTCAAATTAAAGCCGTCAGCCTGAACTTAAACCTCACATTCATTATTTCAAATGATAAAGTCAATGGGCAGGAGTACAGAGGCAAAGGATCAAAAATTGTGTCACTGTCCAAATACTTACGACCAGCACTGGTTGAGGAAAAAAAGAATATGAACAAAACCATTCTTAATTCACATATACTCTCATCTTTCAGCATCAGCTGTAAATGTTACTAATATTAGTATAACTATTATTAACAAAATGGGAATTACATAATAATGCTGGCAATAAAGAACAAGTAATGAGATTGCATCAGCAGAAATAGACGTCAAGCCGGAGTTTTTAGCGGGGTGGTGTAGATAATTGTATTACCAATAAACTGAAAGAGATGGTGAAAGGCAGATATGGAAACATTCGGGTTAACAGTGATGGACTGAACAGACAGGTTTGTGCACAGACTCAGTGTGTGCTTACGAGGCGTGTGGTTGTCCGCCAGCTGTGTGTTTGTGAATTTAACTCCATGAAGCATGTGCTCATAATGACTCACTGTATGCATAAGCGAGATGCATTTTGTGTCCCCGTGACTGTGTGTCCACGCACACATTCGTGCTCTTCCAAGGGACAAATTTGCAAAGCAGTTGAGGAAGGTTTGAATTGCAAATAGCTGTTTAGACCAGAGCTCAGGGGAGAGAAAGGTTAATGGAACCCTCGGCCATAAACTGATCGCAACTGAGATCTGAGGTACGGCAGCTTGAATATTACCAACAAAGCATAAATAATGATACCGCTTGAGTTTATGTCATTTTTTCTGTATCTTACCCAGCATTCCTTGTGCTTTGCTTGTCTGACCTCATTTCCTGTCCACTCTCCTCAGTGACTGCACCTACCAGCCGTTGCCATGGGTGAAATGGAGCAACTGCGTAAGGAGGCAGACAGCCTGAAAGATCAGATCACTGTTAGTTCCTCTATTGCTGTTAAATGACCCTCAATTTACAAAAACGTCTTCTGAATTATTAACTATTATGACCATTTGAAATGGTATTATTTGTAGATATCCATAATCTTGAATGTATTCATTAGTCTCATATAGTTACTGGAGTTCATTTGACAAGTTCTATGTATGTGAAATTATTCAAATAATGATTTTTTCTTATTGTATCAAATTATTCAGTTACCATAGCCAGAATGTGTGATACTTCTTATACCATGATCATCCCATTAATTTAAACACTAATGTGCATCGCAATGCTGGCTGTAGTCTTTACCATTATATTAATGTTATTATTCAGAATTTAAACAACGGCAACCCTTTTCTCAGCTTTTCTATCTCCTGCAGAGTTTCTGCTGCCATATTTAATAGGGAAAGAATAATTTCCTGTCAAAAGGAGAAGGCCTACGTGAGCATTTACCACAAGGCAGATTAGCACTATAATCAACATACGTAACAAATACGTTCTCTTTCGTCATCCCAGGCCGCACGCAAGGAATTTCAGGACCAGACCCTGCAGGACGCGGCTTCCGGGATCACCGTGGTCAGCCGTGTCCAGCTGAAGACCAGAAAGACACTGAGGGGTCACCTGGCAAAGATCTATGCCATGCACTGGTCTACCGACTCCAAGTAAACACGCCTATTTCTGCCAGAAAGCGCATAGATTCAGGCTTCTGGTCACACTGAGATTTACATCATGGGGTCCGTCAGGGGCCAGGGGTTACCAAACTATTGTCTGGGGAATAATTGGGGGTCCAGGCAAGAGTTTGCACATCCTGAACAAAATGGAAAAACTATTTTCTAACTATTTTTAATTTTTAAAATGTATCATTTTCCCACATTACACTAATTGCACATTTTAATGCAATTGCGGACTAGGGGGAGGGGGGTAGACAGATTGATTGCAATCCTTGCTGGAAGAGGGGAGGGGTAGATTGCATGCCAGGGCACCCGTGGTTTTGGCCTATAAATTTACGCTAAAAATATTTTCCAGGACAATTGTTTTCCGGGACATTTAGGCAATATTCTAATTTTCCGTGACTGGAAAACCACATCAAAATATTCCAGGTTTTCTTGGACACATGGGGACGCTGAATCTACATTATACACGCCATTCACGCTTAGCGAACCTTTGCATGCTATCGGAGAAGAATGAACAGCCTTCCCTCTCTCCCGCAGGTTGTGTGTCAGTGCATCACAGGACGGCAAGCTCATTGTGTGGGACAGCTACACCACCAACAAGGCAAGGAGCATGAGAGGGATCTTTCTGCAGCATACCCGTTCTCTAACTCTCAGTCTCTGTGCTAGATAATACCTGGAATACAGTCACCACAGGGCAAAAACAAAAATTTGTAGTAAAATTGTTCTCCTTTACAAGATTCTACTGAGAAGGTGTTTCTTATTAGAAATATTAGACTTTCTTGGCTGCTTATTTTCTTAAGATAAATTTTTGTTTGCTCATTCTGTTACGGCTTCATGCAGTGGGGCATGGATGAGTCCCACACTCACAGAATCCAGACCGTGTCAGTGCTGACCGTGGCCCATAGCTCCACAGGGCGATGTGCAATTGCCGATTGTGTCGACCAGGGTATGGGAGGGTTCAGTCAGTTGGAGATCCACGTTTTCTTGCTCTCTAGCAACCCCTACTGGTCGATCGGGTACATTTGGACTGCATAACAAAGCCACATAAGAGCGGTCTTCCCCCGACGCAAGTCCTGCTGTGGGCTGTGGTGTGAAAAGAAGCATGCTGGTGACACCACATGTCTCAGAGGAGAACCAACACTCCTGAATCGGCAGTGATTCGAACAAAAAAAAAAGAAAGATTTTTGTTTAACGAGGAAGAGGAAGCTTGTTGACTCCTGCCCTGCTCCGCCCTGTCCCGCCCCCTGCCTGTTCCCTATCCCTCGTCCCCAGGTAAATGCCATCCCCCTGAAGTCGTCGTGGGTGATGACGTGTTCGTACGCACCATCAGGGAACCTGGTGGCCTGCGGCGGCCTGGACAACATGTGCTCCATCTACAACCTGAAGGGCAAGGACGGCAACGTGAAGGTCATGCGTGAGCTGGCCGCGCACACAGGTAGCCTACATCGCGCGGTTTTAACCTTTCAAACCAGCCCACTGTGAGCTGGCGGTTTTCACCTTTCAAGCTAGACGCTTAATCGTGAACGAGATGGGTAGCTAAGCTGTCAGAACTGAGCCTGTTAGGAGAGTGGCGGTTTTCTCTACCGATTTCGCAGTCAGGTGGAAAGCTATTATAAACAGATCAGATTTGGGGAGTGGTTCAGTCACCTCTACGAATTCATTACAAACTAACGGTAACTCTTCTTAATCAATTACTCAGACCGGACATTACATTGTCTGGGTGGGACCGCACACCGGACCCTGTACAAATCATTTGAAAGCGGATTGGTTAAACCCGAATCATAGCAACCTAATCAGCAGCAGTACCTCTGTGATCATACTCAGGACCTCTGGTATCATACAGCGGTGACTCATGGTGATCACAGCAGTGACCCTTGGTGATCATAAGCATGACTTATGGTGATCATCCGGTGACCCTATGGAATCTAGCGGTGACCTCTATGGTGATCATACAGCAGTGACCTCTATGGTGGGTGGCGGTACCAGCAGAGTGCTGCTCTGGAACAGTGACTGTACGAGGCTGTGCAGTTCACATCGCTTGGTCAGCTTATAATTCTCTTCCACAAAGAAATAATAATAAAACTCAAACTCTAGTGAAATAGTGTGAATTTTAGGCTATATTTTTAGAAATATGAGCACTTGGACGGTATGAATGCGTTGTGTTCCACAGCCTGGGACTGACCAGGTGTGGTGAGTCCTCATACTGGCAGCATCACGTTCACCTCTATAAACTGCAAACACACCGGTGTGCTGTAGTGAGACTGTACTTCCTCAGTGAGACTGCCGTAAATGACGTCCCTGCCTTCTGTCTGTCCAGGTTACCTGTCCTGCTGTCGTTTCCTGAGCGACAGTGAGATCATCACCAGCTCTGGTGACTGCACCTGGTAATCAATATTTTGGTATCACTCTGCTATGTCCACAGTGAGGGAAAGAGCTCCTTGACATAAACCAGGCCCACTTACTAAAATTACATAAAAACTCACCAAAGGGTTTCAAACAGTAGCACTTTACTTTTAGGAAGTACTTTATTTAGCTAGTGTCGGGACCAGTACTAATAAGCATTAAATATGACTTACTGTGATTAATTTTAACTGTTAAATTTGTCATGTGTACAATATGTTATAGTTATCATTTCTGTTTCATGTGAACTTGAACCTCTTTCAATGGGCAGCAAATCCCTGGAAAGGACAACGGTAATGGAGACTATATGTGTATGTATATATTACATATCACTGGCTGACTGGCCTGTTCTCTGCCCCCTGGACAGCGTGCTGTGGGACATCGAGACAGGCACGCAGAAGACCGTTTTTGCAGGCCACATGGGCGACTGCATGTCCTTGGGCGTGTCACCCGACTTCAAAATGTTCATCTCCGGGGCCTGCGACTACACGGCCAAGCTCTGGGACATCAGGGAGGGCGTCTGCAGACAGACCTTTGGGGGCCACGAAAGCGACATCAACGCCATTGGGGTGAGGCTACATGGCAGAGTGCGCGGACACACACACAAACACACACACACACACACACAAGCACGGACTGCCTCAACCAAATCACTGCACCAGTAAAGCGCTCCCATAGCCAAAATGGCTACTGTATGTAAGCATATACAGTATCCGCTCTTTCACATCGCCTCCTATCTATCTTATATTTTGTTATAAAAGAGTTCATTAAGAAGTTATGGAAGATTTTTAACAGATAATTACCACAGATTCCTGGTGCTTTCTTCATTTGATTGCAAAGACCTGGTTATAAATCCATACCCTTGTTTTCCCAAAAAGACACATGAATTGAAAATGTGTAAACATCTAACTGGGCTTTGATTATGTTTATTTTTGCACATGATTCAATAATCTCATACGAAATCAATCAAGACAGAAGATTTCACTCTGTGGAATGATCTCAATGACATTTCAAATAAGCCAATACATTCGTATTTGGTTTGCATATTTAAGAGTAAGCTGTAATTCCAAGCTTGTTTAGTTTAGTCACTTGCTGGACTGGGTGCTCAATTCATAATTATGCATCTAGAATAGATCATTTGAGATGCCCACTGTCCACAGTGCACATACCCCACCCCGGTCACCATGGAAACGCATCACTCACCCCCATCACTTCTCCATCAGTTCTTCCCCAACGGGAACGCGGTGATAACGGGCTCCGATGACTCCACCTGCAAGATGTACGACCTGCGGGCCGACCAGGAGCTGATCACCTACCAGGACTCCGGCATCATGTGCGGAGTCACCTCCCTGGCCCCGTCGCTGTCCGGCCGCCTCCTCCTGGCCGGATACGACGACTTCAATTGCAACATCTGGGACTCGCTCAAAGCGGAGAGAGTGGGTGAGTGAGGGGGGGGGGGGGGGGGGATGCCGAGGGCGTGGCGGGCTTGGGAAAAACGAGGGAGAACAGAACAGACGAGGGAAGTGATGAGAGACTAAGGTTTGGTGAGTGAAAGACAAACAGAGCAGCAACAGAGTGGTGAGTGAAGAGGAAGTGATGAGAGTGATGGAGGGAAGGGGAGTGACGGAGGGATGAGGGAGAAACAGTGGTGGAAGCACAAGTGAGAAGACAGTGGAGAAAGAGAAAATGAGGGAGAAGGAAATGGTGATAGACTGGGTAAGGGAAGAAGGGCAGTGCCACAGGAGCTGGGCATTAAAGAGGTCTGGGGTATTGGAAGTGGATTGATATTTTACACATGGTACAGCCAGTGTTCAAGGTTCTACCTGCCTTTCCCTTGTCTATACTGACGATAAGCAGTGTGCTGTAAGCTCTCATCTTGTGTTTACACGTTACCCACTCTCAACCAGGAGTGCTGGCTGGTCATGACAACAGAGTGAGCTGCATTGGGGTGACGCCTGATGGAATGGCAGCTTGCACAGGATCCTGGGATAGCTTCCTGAAGATCTGGAACTGAACCAGCCCTTGAGAGGCAGTGAGGAGGAAGGTTAACCAGACAGGGAGGGAGAAATGGGTAGAAAAGAGGACAGAGGTTTTTGGCTCTGGGGAGGGGGGGGGGGGTATTGGGAATTAGAGGGTGTTTGTTGTGCCATTTCAAGTTCTTTGTGTTGTGAGAGGGTTTGTGATTGAGGGAGACACTCTCCTCTCTTCCCACATCTCTCTCCCTCCCTCAAACAAAAGCCAGGGAGAGGAAATCTGGGGTCTTTTAAAACTATCCTTGAAGATGATTCTATCTGCCATGCCTCTGAGGAAGAAAATGGTGGCGCTTAATCTAAAAAACAAATCTGATGCAGTCATGGCAACTGCTAAAATGAAAAAGGATTAGTATCAGAATAGAATCTATACTACCTAGGCTTGAAATGTTAATCAATCAAATCAAAACATTTTTATGGAAGTAGGATATACACAGGTATGTAAGTATAGCAAGTTTGCTTTTTGTTTGTTTAGAATTTCCCTTGTTAGTGGTTATTTATTAGATACTCGATTAGTCAATTGATTAGTGTGCAGTTTGGTGTACGGTATAGTTTTGCCACACCACACTACAGGTGTGTATATGCAACTGGAATATATTCACCCTCATTCTGGCTCTTTATAGTTATTTGGTCAAAAAACCTCGGCGTGAGCCAAAATGGCAGCAGCTCTGCTTTCACTGAGCAAAACGTTGAGCTGACAGATGGGATTGCCAAACAGTTCACCTAGCGCTTTCAAAAACAAAAACATGACCTTCTTTTGAATAGACAGAATCAACATTCAAAAACATCCCCATCAGTAATACACCAAACCCAACAGAGCCAGATGGTTAATTTTGCTTTACATTTAGCTCGCATTTTGTAATAAATCAACAGCAACAATCACAGCCAATTTGATAACCCACTATTTGCTGATTCAGGTTACACGCAGAATTCCACTACAAGATTTAAAACTATGATTATTCTCTAGTAAAAGGGTCACTTCAAACTTTATCTTATGCAACTATGCACTACAATCATACTGCACTGGTTTGAGTTGTAGGCCTACAAAGAAAAAGAATGTCTTACTATGGTATGAAATTTACCCTCCCTAACTTTTACTGCCTTTTGTAGTGATTTTTACACATTAAGCCTGTCTAAAACAATTACCTTTCTAATAAACACAGAATTCTGCATTAAATTTGTGTCTTTGTGTTAACTAAAAAAAACAACAAAAAAACATTGCATTTGAATGCAAAAACCACTGAACTCACCACACTGGTTAAATTATGTTCAAAAAGCCTGTAGTCATGTGCTCGGGGAAGCAACATGGTCTGTGGGTAAGAATAAGTCAAGTACAAAATCAAATACAACTTTATTTTATTTACAAAACAGATAAAAACAGCACAAGGAGACACTGACGAGGACATATACAACACACACAAAGGTTAAGATGGCAGTGGGATGAAAACTGATTAGTGTGAATTTCATATTAAACGCATCCTATGTATAGAATAGGACTGTACATGGCAACGCCTAGTCTCTTCTCTCCCTGTGTCCAGTTCGAGTTCATTGGCCCATTTATCCACTCAGCCCCCTATCTCTGGTTCTCCTTGTTCAGGGAGAGCGATAAGGCTCGTCTGTCAATCTGACCCAGCCTTTGCCTGTCAGGAGTGGAGATCTTCAGCTTCATCTGAAAAGAAAAAAAAGGGGGAGTCAAGTAGAGCCTACTGCTGTGCCAAAATACTCACTTAGCAAAAGCGTTGTGTTATAAGGTTGTGTTAAAAAAACAAAGAAACAAAATTGAACAAAGATAATTAATTTTATAGACAAGGAAAGTTCATCCCATCCTCTTTATTTTTTACAAAGATACCATAACCTACCCTACACTCTGTGGTACTCTGATTAATAGATAATATCACTATAGAGTAAATAATCTTGCCTTTTCAGCAAATTTCAAAGCATTACAAATCAGTAAGTTTCCCCATTCACATGAAAATTGCCACAGTTCTTTAATAAATAAAAATGTAAGCTATTCACTTTAGTACGCCACGGTTATGTTATGTTTAACAAGCTGTGTGCGATGTGTACCTGTGAGGTGTGTTCCATGGGGGAGTTTGTCTCCTTGAGGATCTGCAGTGGAGAGCGGCCCTCATTGGCCAGGGCCTTACCACACCTCTCTGAGGAAGAAAACGGGCGAAAGTGAGGAGCAGAGTGGAGCATGTGCGCTGGCTGACTGCGTACATCAAAATGGCCACTTGCGACAGGAGTACAACATGTACATGTGCCCAAAACTGCAATGTGGAAAATCAAACATTTTAAAACAGGTATATTACATGTAGAAATATATAATGATTTTTATTTTTTATTTTAAACTTGCATATTTACCTCTCTGCTTCTGTTTAGCCGCCGGTCCTCTGTTTTCGTTCCCAGCATTCCTTCCTCCTATGCGAACGGAGAGAGGGGAGGAGCTCCCTTTCCCTTTCCCCTGTACCGCTCTGGCTCTGACTCCAGCTACCCCAAACCCCACCCCCAACCACTGGGGCTTGAACACCGCCTGGCTGGGGCTTTTGGTGTTAAAGGTGGGGAGTCTAACTCCGATTTGGTCCGAGCCAGACTGGGCCTGGAGGCTCTCGGTATGACTGGGAATGGGGTCGGCCGCGGCAGGTTTGGGGGACTCCTCCGCATCGGATTCAGGTTTGGCAGGAGTGTCCGTTCGGTCATTTGAGGGTTCAGCAATATCACTACAGACTGGTGAGGTTGTGGTTGAAGCCTCAACACTCGATGGCTGAACAGAGTCAGGGATTGGGGACAGACAAGCCTCCGAGTCTAATTCTTTGCAGGGCTCGATGTCAGAGAGAGGAGAGAGCGGACCAGGAGTATCGTCAGAGACCATCTCGGATGAAACTACCCCATCGTGGCAAGCAAGAAGACTCAAACTCAGCTCCTTGTTCAGAGGCAGATGGTCGTCTGCGGTCGCCTCCTCCGACTCCAGAATCGGATCGACTTCTAACCCCGTCCGCGTCCGATCCTCCCCTCCCACCTGGCAACCCGAGCTCTGTGTGGACAGAGCCTGGCCGTCACAGGGCTGATCTGATGGGCAGGCTGGGGTGGCCAGGGTGTGGACACTCGGACTGAGGGGATCAGCTTCGAAGGAGGGCTGGAAGGAGAGGAGAGGCTCGGCCGAGTCCATCTCTCCATCCTCCTCAAGGCTGAGGTTCTGCTCTTTGGAGAACTTGAGGGGAGGCAAAGGGGCAGCCCTGTCCCCTCCTTCATTAAGAAAGAGCATTCCCAGGCGACGGGCAAATGAGTTGACTGTGGCTAGAAGTGGAAAGGGGGAATAAAAAGAATTGGTACAGCTGTAAAAAAAATTTAAAAAAATAAAAATACAATAAATAAATAAGACTGACACAAAACAATGAGAAGTGGTAACTACGGTTTCACCGCACTCTCTACCTCTCATCACATCTTTCATTGGAGTGCGGCTTATGCCAGGTGATGGTGAACGAGGATCACCGGTGAGTACGGGGCCTTCACACTCCACCTCGACAGTGCCCCGGGAAGCGGCTTCTCCCACCTGAAGCACAGCAAATGCAATGTCAGCCACTCCATATACAGTGATCATCAAATGCAATGTCAGCCACAACTGTGTCATATATAGTGATCATCAAATTCTATGCATATTAATTTATTTAACCTGTATTGGGGTCCGATCGATCCCTGTGGACGGAGATCTAGGGTCAACAAGTCGGGAGATGTGCTCGTTTCTGATCTGGCGAGTACGGTCTGGTTTCGGAGTTTCCACAGCAATCTTGCTCTCACTGGCGCCCATGTCTTTGCCTCTTAAAAAATAGATCACTATCAAGAAAATAAAATGTAACAATTAGCAAAGCTAGTGAACGATATCTTGTTACAACATTTATATAATAGTTAAGAACTAATAATCCACTAACAAGAGTTGGTCAGCTTGTCCGCTACAAGCATGCAAGTTATGCAGACCATTCATTTAACACACAGCGGGTTAGCGGTTAGCTAAATTAGCTTGCTACCTACAAACTGTAGCCAAGTTAGAGACATTGAAAAGTACTAGCCATCTTTACAAACGTTATACACACAGAAGTTATACAGTACTCCATCATTAAGTATTAACTACTATTCAGAAACAATATATTAAAAGCGATTTGTAAAATCCTGTTAGTTAGACTAGCTAGCTGTGTTAACTTTGCTAACGGTAGCCTGTTAACGTGCAAACTGAAATCTATCGGTATAACTTTTAGGTTAAATTCTACTATTTTCCGGAATTACACTCACCTTTAACTCAAACGATAATTTAGTAAACTCATGTAATTACAACGGTGGTCTGTTTCTTCCTCTTTTCTTGCAGAGTTGATTGAATGCCCAGTTTATTGCTAGTCGGCTAGTTCCCACTGATTAAAGATCTATCATTTCTTACACGCAGAACGAGAAACATTTAAATCGAAGCATGTTCATGTTTTTCAGTTACTTTCAAACTAGCCAATCAGTGAGCACCTAGCTCCACCCCTGCGACTTCTCAATTGGTTGTCCGTCTGCATCACATAGGTGGGTGTGTCCAGAGTTTTAAAACCCGGCAATAACACAGAGTAACAGCTTTTTTCAAAATGTATGAACCACATTGCCATTGGTTGTAATAAAATCGCTGTAATAATGTGACAGATTGAACACACACCTACATTAACTTGTTTGAATATGCCAGCATATTTGAATATATAATTTGCTGCATACAGTATCAGACAGTCACACCCCGATCGCCATTATAAGCATTCGAATTTCTCTCAGATTTAAGTACTCATTGGAGACCTCCGTAATAACATGGCAACATACAGAAAGTAAAAATTGCTACACCTTATATTCTTTCAAACAATACCAGATTTCATCCATTCCAAATAGGATTTTGTAACTTTGCCACCTTTGCAATGCACATATAAAACTGAAACCAGTCATTTCAATAGTTTCAGGTATAACCAATTATAAAACCTTTAGTTTTAAATTGAAGCTTTATTGCTTTAGATTATAGTAATCATCCATACAGTTGGCATTACGACTGAAAACAATAATAGTACAATAATTATGGTACAATACACAATTATAGCAGGAAGCATTTACAATTCGGCAAATTATTTTACAACTTCAGCAATTTTTGTAAATAACAGAGCACAAGGGAGGAAGTGCACACTCCCTCTCGTTATGACACGATATCTTCCATCATCACTCAAGTTTTTCTCTTTCATCCCGATGCCTCGCAACTCATCCTCCCATTTCAGCTAGCAGCCGCCAACGCTGGTGACTGATGTCCTGGTGTGGGTCCGCTGCGTCGATAAGCAGACAGGGCTCAGCCAGTCTGCGAAAGCGCCAGTTGATCTCTTCTTCATTTAGTGATTAAGTCAGCGGTTACAGCAATTCAATCAATGTCTCGCTGCCTCGCATCCACTCTCTCTCTCTCCCCCAAGCACCTGTCCTTTCCTCCACTCTTCATCATACACTCGCACTCTATTGCCCTCCCTCCCCCGGCCCCTGGCCGGTCTCAGTCCGCCCCTCCCTCCCCCTCCCCTCGCGAGAAGTGCGCCAGCAGAGTGTCCAGGTCGCGGCGGTCGGCGGCCACGTACAGCGAGCTTTCTCCCATCATGCTCAGCGCCATCCGCAGCGTGGACCAGATGTTGTCGGACATCATGGTGGCCGCGGCTCCTGCTCCCCGCCCGGCGCCGCCCTCGCCCTCCCCGGCCGCTTGCCTCTGCAGAGATAAGGCCTCCAGGAAGTGCTCCACTGCCTCTCTGTGACACGCGCACATGGAGAGAACACAGGAGGAGTCAATGTTCTGATATTGTGAGATATCAGGCACTGTTAGATATTAGGTATACTTATATTAGGTATATAATTACAAAATAAAGCTTGGCTAGTAACTCCATTTACCAGGTGACCTTGTGGTAATGGCACTGTGTACTGTAAAAATGATTAGAACATAAGACTATGCGATAACGAGAGCAGGTCATTCAGCCAGTCTGAGCTCGTCTATCCTCTACAGCTAGCGAGCATCCAGCACCGCGTCAAGATCAGACTTGAATACCCTGAGGGTGTCTGCCTCTGCTATAATGGCAAGCGGTGACTCTGTGTAAAAAAATTAAAAAAAAATACTTCCTGATATCTGTGTGGAATTTCCCTCTGCAAATTACACCCATGTCCCTTGACAGAATTTAACGTGCACATTCGTTTGTAGTCTACTTTTGTTAAACCATTTTATGAATTTAAAAAGCTCCATAATACCCCTTTAGTCTTTTATTTTTTTTACTAAACATGAGAAGATTAAGAATCTTCATTCTTTCGATGAATAGATCGCCGTCTCTCACCGGTGAGCACCCAAGTTAACACAGCTGATGCCCAGGTTGTATCGGCTGCGGACGAAGCCGGGCTGCAGTTCCAGAGCCCTCCTGTAGGCGGCGACAGCCTCCTCTGACCGGCTTCCATTCGCCAGGGTGGCACCGAGCTTGTTCCACAACAGATAATCCTAAAGTGAGACAGGGAGGAGAAATCACAAGGGGGTGGAGGCCTAATAGCTGTATACTAACTGCCACTCCTTAAGACATAAAATGTATCTTTAATGGTTTAGTAGACATTTTACATTTTTTTTTAAAAAACATATTCCTTTTTTTTTTTTTTTTTTTTTTAAATCAAAACAGGAACCAAAGCACATTTAAACATAGACGTTTACAAAACATTACGAAACATAATGACACTCAAGGGGATAACATAGGAAAAACATAATTTGCAAATCAATGATCCATGTATCGATAATAACACCCACAAAGACAATAATCGTCTTTATATCCTTAAGACATAAAAGGGAAGTGAAAGAGAGAGAAGCAAACGCTTGCCTGTGGGGTCACGGAGAGGGCCGCAGTGAAGCAGTCCACGGCCTTGTCGTACTCCCCGCTCAGGTTGAACAGGACCCCCAGGCCACACTGCAGCTGAGGGTCCACGCGGGCGGGGTCAGAGGCCGCCGCGCTCAGGAAGAGAGACTGTACCTCAGTGAACAGGGACCTGGGGGACAGAGAGGGAGAGGAGAGTTAATGTCTCTCACGCAAATTCCAATCATCGCCGGTAGACTTATTTTGTTCTAGAAATTAAACAAAGAAAGAAAAAGAGGGCAGAAAAAACAAAATAATGTAATGGCAAGAAGCTGGCATGTTCTATATTTAATGGGGTTTACTTTAGAAGAAGCTAACCTTTATTAAAGTCACCAACTATCAAATGCAACCAAAACATGAATATACAATGCACCTAAATATATTATGTCAGAATTGCACATTTTGTAGCCAACGGCAGCAGTTTATGGAAAACATACGGCACCTACAAAATTGCAACCTCTGCACATTTATGCTTGCACCAAACTTTGTAGCACTGCACTACAATGACCTTTCACCCAGAGATTACACTCTCCAGATAAGTGAACTAAAGGGAACCAGGGCACAGTACACCAGATGCACAGGAAATATCAAAGATGTACTTCTGGTGTAGATTAAAGGGTAATTACACCCTAGATCACCTTAGCTGTAAACATATTTGTACGCCTACTTTATAATTAAACATCTTCATCCATGCTGACAGATCGACTGGTAAAAAATATCTTGGTGCCGCCCTCTAACTTTTGAAAAATGCTTTCTGCATTCCACTGTGGCCCCACCCCAAATGTGATAGAGTACCTCTTTGGAGGTACCATTACATCATGTAGATGTCAATCTGTACAAATTAATTTGCATATGAAATACTTTATGCAAATGAGATGCAATTATTTTTTACATATGTAATCAGTTATTACTCACTCAGGGAGTAGCGATCCAAACCTCTCCCTCTCCTTCTCCCTCTCCCTCCCGCCATCCGTCTCTCTCTCTCGTTCCGACTGCTCCAGTATGTGCCGGTACTTGGGGTTGTGCTTCAGCCAATCACGCAGAGTCTCACAGGCCTGCCTGTGCAGCGATTCGTTGGTGAAGCTGACGGACAGCGCCATTAAGGCCGTCAGGTTGTCATTCTTCAGCTCTATACACCTGAGAGAGGAAGAGAGATGAGGGAAAGGAGAAGAATGAGATTCGCTGCAAAAAGGCTCCCCAGAAATAAAATGGGAAATAAACACCCAAATGGAGATGTGAATTTGTTCTTCATGTTTGTTGTGTTTTTATATCAGGCTTTATCATTGACAGTTACAGCTACAATTACAATTTAGTCATGTCCAAATATAAGCGGTATTCCAATTACAAAAATGGAAATCACATTATGGACGATTTACAATGTATAACTTTGAAAGTTTTATGAGCATTACATGGGATCTCAGAGTAAGAATCTCTCCAACGATTGTGCACATTCAATACATGGAAACTCAAACAGCAATTCATGGGCTTCAGACTATTTTTATACGGTCTATGGCTTCAGACCAGATACCGCAGCTGCTGTTTGCTATACTTGCCTGCGGAGGGCGCTGATAGCAGCAAATTCCTGCTCGTTTTCTGCCTGACAAGTTCCCAGATACTGCCACGCCTGAGAGAAAGACAGCGAGAGGTACAGAGAGTGGGAGAGAAATAAAGAGAAAGAAGAGAGAGAGAGAGAGAGGTAGAATTAGTCAAACATGTTGAAAAGCAGGACAGACAGTAGTAAGGACAGCAGGGCCCTGGTCTCACCAGCTGGTTTTCCGGTTCCCTCTGCACGGCGCTTTCGAAAAGTCGTACCGCTCCTGGTATGTCCCCGGCCTCCATTCGCCGCACCCCCTCGCTCAGGGGGTCCTGGTGCGAAAGGTACGGGTTGTCCTCCTCAAACTGGTAACCCTGACAACGGCCGCAGAGGGAGAAATCTTACGCGCACAGTTTTATCATTTTCAGTAATCTCTGCCTCACCGGTGTGAACAGCAGAGACAGTCTCCAGGGACGGAGGGTGACTGAGAGCCTATGGAGATTGGGGACAGCAGACACCTCTGAGACGTCCTGAGAGCAGGAGCAGGTAGGGGCAGGTACCTTGTCATAGGAGCCGCTCAGCAGCTGGTCGAAGTCGGACAGCCAGGGGTGACTCTCGGCGTCTCGCTTGGCCATTTCCTCCCATTCCTGCTGCAGCTTTTCCCAGAAGTCCACGTCGCTCTGGCGCGGAAGGAAGCCCGGGTTAGTCAGCGTTCCCAGCAACCTCAGCGCTCGTCCGCGTCATTTTTAACAGTTTTTGTTTAACGGATTTCAATTTTTTGAAAAGGATGAACAAAAAAAAAAAACAAAGAAACAGTACACGGCCATGTCGAAATCACTTATTTTAAAAGTGTTTACTCATGTTCCCGCTCCCTATGAAAGGGTGCACTGATCTGCCCCCTTCCTTTTTCTGTTCGCCTTGTTGGCACTGAGCCTTTTCACAAAATGTTCCAGCACTTGCAGAAGCTACCAGCTCTTCCTGTTCCCGTGTTGTACATTGCCAAATTTTTAAAAAACCACCCGCCTGTGCTGACATCCAGTGTATACCAAATACACATCCAGGTCTCAACAAGCAAATTCCACAGTTGCTTTTTCCCCCCTTTTGAGTGTCTCCAGATTAGGGTGCAATCTTTGAACGAGGTCCTGAAACAGTCTTAGTCTTAGTCCGTTTAGGACCGAGCCTAAACGGACTAAGACAGCGCCCATTCGAATCAAATGAACACCAAAAACGTGCTGGCGAGTCCACAGGTCCGTCAAAAAGTAGGGTGCAAGAAAGCCACCATTATTTCACCTTCGATCGGTAAAAATGCGGCTTTTGTGACCGACGCAGAACCGCAGGGGGCTTCTGATGCTAAAGAGCAGGGCGCGCGTTCGGCTGTCGAATCCTGACCGAGCCGCCGCCGGATGGGTGGGGTAGGCCCCCTTGGGGAGGGGGGCTCTTTTTCATTCAGCAAGAGCGACCGGCTGACCGTTTGGATTGCCGTTTGTTGGGGCTCGTTGCCATTCATGCAAGATGCAAAATGCACCTGCTCCCGAGGGCCTTCAGCAATATGCCATTCAAATGTCATTCCGCACCGCTCAGGTGTGGGGGAAGAAAGGGTGCGGGGCAGTTAAATGCCGTCCGCTTCCTGCCCTCCAGATATGCGACATTATGCAGCCTTCCATAAGGTGCAGCTCACAAAATGCAAATACACTACACAGAATCCTACTATACCAACACAGAACTGAAGCAAGACCTGATATGTTGTTGAAAAATGGGATCACTTGGGGAAAAAAACCCTATTCCACCCCACCCCCGCCCCCCCAGTCAATCACTGAGGACGTCACTCCATCCTCTTCCTCCTATCAACAGCTCTATTAACCAGCATGGCTCCCACTGCTCTTAAGAGGGCCTGCGCCACTCAACAGAACCACTCTGAACCCAGCAAGCGTACACAGACCCGTCTCCCTCCTCTCATCTTCATTTGAAATTCTCCAGAGCACAGTCTGCAGCCAACGCTCTCTCCACCCCCGGCAGAACAACATCCTCAACCCCAGCAACGTGGGCTTCAGGCCTGGCCACTCCACTGAGACCGTGCTACTCAGTCACATTAGTAGACTACACAACACCCTCCAACCTGGCCTCTCTGTTCAGCCTCCTCTTTCCAGCTGTCTGTCCTGTCTCTTCAAGCATCCACCTTTTCACAATTTAACATTCAGTGTTAATTGTGAAACAATTCTTCTCTATTTATTTTATTGACTGTGCTTCCTTCGCCGTAACTTTGCCTATATATAGGTCTACTCGGAGGTTTGCTTACCATGTTAAACGCATTCTTCCAAGTCAAGTTGGCCAAAATGTCCGTCAAATGGCTAAATTGTAAAATTCCACTTTCTTTCCTCCCACTCAGTGCACTAACCGGCTTCAATCATGAAGTTAAAAATGACCCATCCTTTTTCCGTCTTTGTCTCACCTCCACAGCAGCTTTGGCCTGCTGGAAATCTGGTCCTGAGGTTGTGAACTCATCTACCCATGATTCCACAGACTCTGCTGATACCTGGGGAACAAATGGAAAAGGGGTGACAGAGGCTACTTTTTTAATGCATTGCAAGTGCGCGCGCGCGCTCGCACACACACACACACACAGTGACACAACACAAACATCCTTTGACAGTAAACTCACAGAGAAACAGAGGGAGAGAGGTATGGGGGGTGGATGAAAGGGGGAGGGGCCGACCACAGAGAACCTGAGACTCTCTCCTTCTTTCCCTTCCTTCCTTTCTACCTACACGTGGCGGGTGGTCTACATGGTCTACACCTGGTCTAAACAAGCTTTACTGAAAGGGGCACTATGGTTATTGCCATTCTGTTAAGCGACTGCTATAACACTGCAGTTAGTGCAGACAATCTTTGCACCAGCGTATCTTTGAAAGCAAAGGCGAAATAAAAAAAAAAGCAAATAATGAAAATGTACAAGCACATAAAAAGCTCTACCAAAAGCTCTATCAAACAAACTGTGCTTTCAGGAGGTACACATGACAATGCAAAACAAAAAAAAAACATTTTTTTTTCAAATAATAATAATAACACTACTCACAAGCTGCTAAATCACAGTGCCCAGCAGGGGGCGTCCTACCTGCCTGAGGACAGTAGCCCACTGCTGTGCATGATTAGCCTTAATTTTGTCACTCTTCTCTCTGCCCTCCTGAGTTTCCACTTGCACAGGCCCCCCCTGAGTCTTTTCCAGGAACTTTAGTAGCAGTGGTGAGGGAGGGGAGGGTGCATTTTGGGAGTGTGTGGAAGGATCATTACATGGCCGGGGTGAGGTTGGCACAGGTAGTGGATGGGTGGATTTAGTAAGGATGGAGGGGGTCGAAAAATGAGATAAAGGGGGGAAATTGGATGCAGGACAAATGAGAAGGGCCACTCTGTTGGTTAGATACAGTTGAGCAGCAATCACATTTAAAAAAAAGCAAAAGAAGAGGTTCTACTATTGGCCCGCTCACTGAAGGGCTCCACAGCACTGAGGAAGCCAAGCTGTAATACTGGGAAAGTCATTTCACCATTCTCCTCGCTTTATGCAGCAACAGCCTTAGTATCAGTTAAACCATTTCCTCTCTGGAGAATGACTCTGTGGTTTGCCATTAGCTTACCGAGGCATTGTATCACTGTATGAGCAAGACTACATTAATGCACAGAAATACAAGCACTCAACTGGTATCCAGCTGGAACAATTAAATAATCTTGTCAGTTTCAAGATATGTCTACTGATACCTTAGAACCTAATAATGGGTTTCAGTTTTCCAGTTTGCTGGATTAGCCAAGTGAAATTGTGTCACTGGCTGGCTAGTGGGTTTTCTGTTAAACTGGCTTAGTGCGTAACCTGTCGCACAAATCAGCATGCTAGTTTTATGAAAATGATTTTGCTGAGCCAAAATGGAGGAACCTGAGCCAAAATGGAAAGAAAAGATTGCTCCAGTTTCCTGATGCACTCTGCGTTTGTGCGTCCTTGCAGTTGGGGTCCTACCTGGTTGATGTTGGAGGCCCAGTGCTGAGCCTCCTTGGCCTGAGCTCTATCTGTGTTCAGTTTGCCTGCTCTGTCCTCCACTGTCACACTTCCCTCGCCAATCTGCCTAATAAACCGCAGGAACTACACAACAGACAACAACAACACAACAACGGCAATTACACGACTATAGCTAGTGGCTAACTACATCGACGTACAAACATCTCTGGAACTCGTTTTCACATCAAACAGAGTATGCACGGCTACAGCTTCAAAAGAAAGCCTCGCTATGGGAGATACAGAAGAGGTAGGGAAGAGAGAGATGCAAAAAGGACATACACACAGAGAGAAAATGAACACACACAGAGACAAAATGGAAATCCACAGACATACACAAACTCAATGAAAAGAAAAATGAACTCACTTCAGTGTTCTGTAATTTGGGGTCATCGACCTTAGCGAGAAGCTCATTGGCTGTCTGCTTTAGCTCCTCCCCTGGCAGATACTCCTGTGTCCTGGGAGATTCAGAGGAGTGAGAGGGAGCTTTAAAAGACTGATGCTTAATAGAAAACAGCCCTGAAGCCTTTTCAGCTGGAGTAAAACTTCCCATCACTTTTAACCCCATCCTTTCTGTGTCACATTTCCCTCCAAATAATTCTGAATTCCAATCACTGTATTCACATTATTCTAGAAGCAAAAGGGGCCCAATCAGTGTATGCATGCAAGATCAGGAAGGATTCAGAATCTAAAGTGTCAAATTCAAGGGCAGAAAACAGTGGCTGGAGTCCCTGCCAGTGTGGTCCCTCACTACCCTCCCTTTCAGTTTCCTCAAGGCCTCCCTGTCTCCTGTGCTAATGCTCCTGGTCCCTCTCGCTCTGACTCTGCCTCCCTTCGTGTCAACGCTTTCTCTCACCATTCTCTGTCTTGCTCCCTCTCGCCCAAGTCCCCAAGCCACAGCTTCTCCTCAGACTGCTCCAGGTACTCCTCTGCCCAGCGGCCAGGGTCTGAGAAACAGGACAACAAAGTCAAAAGGATGCACACACACACACACACACACACACACACATACGTACAATCACACATACACAAACCCATGTACACACACACGTACACAAACCCCCATACGCGCACACATGCGTACGTGCACACACACACACACACACACACACAGATGGTTTGTGTGTCGATTCCCTACAGAACCAAAACAATCAAGCCAGTCTTTGACTCTGTGGATAAACACTCACCTGATCACAATGACTGAACAAGTCAGCAAGAACAGTGCACTTTTAAATGTCAATAGTACTCTGAACTGTAGAAAAAGTTTCAGCTCATTCTCAAGCTATGTTGCAAGGTAACATAATCATTCCAGCAACAGAAAGTGTTTGTCTGTGACAAATGAGAGCAAATAGGATTTAACCCAGTAGTTGAGGCCAGTGTGAGTGCGTGTGCCCAGATAGAGTCTAAAATAAATAAAACAAGAACATACAGTATACCTGTAAATAAACAAATAAAACAAAGAGACCATGCCTGTTGCATCAGTGATGAACTCTCTGGTCCAATCGGAGTCGGCCGCATCACCGAGCCCCAGCTGTCCGGATGAAGAGGTGGTTTCTGGGGCAGACAAAAACTCCGCGGCCCAATCACCCGACAGCGCCAGAGCCGCCACACCTGGAGCTGATCACAAAACGGTAAACGTCACACTGCGGGTGTAAAAGGTGGTGTAAGGAGGTAAACGGTGGTGTAAGGAGGTAAAAGGTGGTGTAAAATCAGTGTAAGGAGGTAAACGGTGGTGTAAAAGCAGTGTAAGGAGGTAAACGGTGGTGTAAGGAGGTAAAAGGTGGTGTAAAAGCAGTGTAAGGAGGTAAACGGTGGTGTAAAATCAGTGTAAGGAGGTAAACGGTGGTGTAAGGAGGTAAAAGGTGGTGTAAAAGCAGTGTAAGGAGGTAAACGGTGGTGTAAGGAGGTAAAAGGTGGTGTAAAATCAGTGTAAGGAGGTAAACGGTGGTGTAAAAGCAGTGTAAGGAGGTAAACGGTGGTGTAAGGAGGTAAACGGTGGTGTAAAAGCAGTGTAAGGAGGTAAACGGTGGTGTAAAATCAGTGTAAGGAGGTAAACGGTGGTGTAAAATCAGTGTAAGGAGGTAAACGGTGGTGTAAAATCAGTGTAAGGAGGTAAACGGTGGTTAAAAACAGGTAAGGAGTAACGGTGGTGTAAAATCAGTGTAAGGAGTAACGGTGGTTTACAAGCAGTGTGAGGTAAAGCGTGGTGTAAATCACTGTAAGGAGGTAACGGTGTGTAAAATCAGTGTAAGGAGGTAAACGGTGATGTAAAATCAGTGTAAGGAGGTAAACGGTGGTGTAAAATCAGTGTAAGGAGGTAAACGGTGGTGTAAAATCAGTGTAAGGAGGTAAACGGTGGTGTAAAAGCAGTGTAAGGAGGTAAACGGTGAACAGAAAGCACAAGTGAGCGGGGTGCAGGCCTGTGACAAAGCGGAGGCGCACCTCTCTGTGGCGCCTGCCTGTAGCTCTGCTGGTCTATCTGCTGCATCTCCTCCAGCAGCTGGCCCATGTCGAAGCTGTGCGGGGGCCTCGGGGGGGCCTGCAGGAACTCGCTCACCAACTGGGCATTGAAACGGCACAGGGAGGGGCGCACGGTTACCGTCAGCGCGCCAGTACAATCGGCTCGGAGAACAACCGCGTAAGTATCAGTCCAGTTTTCAGCACCGCGTCCGTTCTGGCAGCCATGTTGCAGAGTCGTGTGACAGAATCGCAGGCTAAGATTGCATTATCTAGTTATCAAGTTAATCCAAGGCATGTTAGAGGACTTTCATTGAAAGAATACACTATTAATATACTGACCTCCTCCTCAGTAGCAATCTCAATTGGAGTGGGGGGTATCTATGAAAAAAGAAGGCAAACAGGAGCTATTATGATGACTTCCCCCTGTGTGGATTAATAAAGTTCAATTCAAGACACAATGGTTTCTAGAATACTAGGTCAATAAAATATTATTGACATATTTTAGCAGCATAGTAACTGTGGTGACATTTGTCAAATTCATGGAGGAAGCATAAATAAGTGCAACATATCCACAACTTGCATTGAGATAGGAAGGATGCAACAAAATAAAAATAAGGTTAATAATAATAATAATAAGAAGGTTGTAAAGTTGGAATACTTACAGCAGGTGATGCCCGATGCCTCCAAGCCCCACCCTCTTGAGTCATTTGATTGGTAAGCTTCATGAGAGGATTGGCTGCCCCACACTCCGCCTCCACAAGCTCCCGCATCGCCATGGCAACACAGGGCAATACCAAATCCCAGGGCAGAGCTCAGACTGGTCCGTGGGGCGAGCCAATCAAAATGTGGAACTTTTAAGACAAAACATGAGAGAAACCATATTTACTGAACAGATGGTTTTACTGAATAATTTCCTGGTGACTTGTAACAACCATCTAGGTAACGGTTTTTATGAAGGGATTTCAGATGGTTTTATTGAACTGAATTCATTTCCGGGTGACTTTGTTGCAACCATCTAGGGGCATATAAAATTCAGAGGCAAATGAAAAACACATGAACAGTGACAGAAAGTGACAGCGGAGATAGAGTAGAACAGACAAACACCTGGAAAGGATAAAAGAAAAACAACCCAAAGAACATAGCCTGCAATCCAGAATAAAAAACCAACAGAACTTTAATGACAGAGTAATCCTGGAAACAAGCACACAGCTAGGTTAAGACAATGCAAAGATATTAATAACGTGGCAGATTATTATCAACATATATTCAGACTATACTATACCACTGCGATGTTAAGCATCTACACACAGGGCTGCAAGGGCACAACAACAGGCGGTTCAAAAACGGGCGGTTCACACACACGCGCACACACAAAAGAGAACACAGGAATTCTGCCTGCAAAATAGGCCTAACGTGCTAGACCTGAAATGAATCCTGTGGTCATGGACACATTCTGGTTTTCTAAATTATTACACAGGATATGAAATGATGTTAAAAAAGGCACGATCAGCACTAATCGGGCAGACCGCATAGCTTGAGGAGACAGGCTTCACATTGGGAAGTGGGATTTAGGAGCTAGCCAGCTAACTTTAGTAAATATTTTGAAAGAACTCAAGCTTTTGCCTAATCAAATTTCATCCAGTTTAAAGCATTTCCTTTTCCAAAAGCTAGCTGGCTAGCTCCTTAATCCCACTGGTGCATCTCACTCAGAAGAATTACCACTTCTTACTGACTGACAGTGGAAAAGTAAGGTGCAACCGTAGTGTAAACTGCACTGAACTACATTAGAAACACAACACAGTAAAGAACCTTATAATTGTGTAATGGGCTGCAATGTCAGTTCCCTAACAAATGTGACTACTCTTCATTAATCAATTACAATTACTGACACTTTTATCCAGCACAGACACAAAGTCTGGTCTACAAAACAATGCAATGATATGTTACAGGAATATTAAGTAATGCATTAAACTAAACTCATATTTAAACCACAAATCTTTTAGTCAAAGAAAACATATTCCGCACGGCTTAATGACTGACAGTCGGAAGGTAGTGAACAATCAAAAGTCAATTTTTATAATGCATAACTTGAACAAAAACCATATTTTGGGTACAATGCTGTGACTTCTGGAAAGTCTCTTTGGTAAAAGTTGTACTTCACCAGAAGTGCCAGATTTCTGATTAGCTAATGAAACAATAGCCTATACGTAGATATGTGCGTCGCATTCTGCGATTAGACAACACAATTGCAGAGAGGTAACAGACAGATCATTCGTTTCAGAAATGACCTCTTCAGTTGGGTCAACTCAAAAACCAGATTGTCGTCTTGTATCATTCTGGTTCTGTGTTCTGACAAAAACAGTGAGTTACGATTGGTATTTAGAAACAGCTCAAACACGAAACCTGTCTAGCTAGCAAGCTCACCAAGCACTCTTGCCACTGTCCGTAGGAAATATGTTTTGCGCTTAACACATTAGTCTACGTTAGCTACAGCGTTAGGTAGCAAGTTAGCCGGCAATTGCTTTTGCTTCCATATTGACAGCTAAATCTAGCATGACGTCCCATAAAAAATGTCGCTTGCTAGCCAGCTACATGCAACTAACTGTCTTTATCAATTAACGTTAGACAAATGCTAAGTGCCTGAACGAACTATCTAGCTAGCCAACTATCTGGGACAAACGTTGGCAAACTAACCAGCTAGCTAACTGCTTAGTTACACACTCCACACATGCATGGCAAGCTAACCAGCAATATGAGACTGATTAACTTGCTAACAGTTAACTAACTAGCTAGCTAGCTTGTTCAACCATGACATGTAGAAAGAGAAAAAAATTGAAAGCAAACGTGTAGGTAGTTATCTGGTGTAGCTATAGTCTATTTAGCTAAATTACATGAACGTTAGCTAACGTTATCTAGCTAAACACAACTCACCACTCACACTGTCGACAATCCTTGTCTCTTTCCTCTGTCTCAGCAACTAGCTACCTATATCTAGATATAATCTCCAACAGGGCGTCTTTTTCTGAGTCTCTGTCTGCCTGTCTTTATTTTCTTAACGCTCTCGATAGCCAGCTCCACATAAACTACAAGACAGAGTCACTTAGCTAGCTGGCTAACTAGCTAATCCTTTCATAGTATTCAGAGACGATACTTGCGCGTGGTAACTATCACATGAAAATATGGAAACGATTGAATATACGCAATTTGCGTAGAGGATCGACCTCTTAGTCTGCGTCTGACGCCAGACCGTATTGGTCTAGGGTCTTTGTTCACAGATATCAGACTGTGCAGATTTATTTTTGTTCAGCGGTTTATATAGATATGCTTATTTTACCACCAGTGTTCACTGTCAGTGCATTAAAATGTAATAATCTGTGCAACAATGCTTGCGAACGCACAGTTCACGTTGCAGAGCTACATAGTTAGCTACATTAGCTAGTGTAAATATTAACTCAACGTTATTGGCGTAACAGCTCCATGCTGGAATCTGTGTGGGTTTGCGACATGTCCTTGGGACATATGGGACGTGGAAAATTGGGGGTCTAACTTTGGAAGTGCGACAAGATTTGCGTAGTTGCATAAACGACGCAGTATATTATTAGCTCAAAGGTTAAAGCCCTGGACTTCTGTCGGCCTTCCTTTTCTCCAGTGTAAATGTGTTTGACACATTAACTTACTGTCAGTTTGCCACAACAGTACACTGTTCTGGTTTACGTCTAAGTTAATTCTGAATATAACAGTATAGTTAGCGGGGCCAGCCAAACAAACGCGAATGTCTGTGATTGAGTGACTGAGTGAGTGATGAAGTTACACCATTGGTTGGCAGGATCACGTGTGTTAGGTCCAGCCATATACTAGGTTTTGACCTGGTCTTGTTTCAAGCATGGTTTAGTGGTAGATAATGTAATCGTATGCACAGTTTTTTGATCAACTTGCTTAAAAGCAGTCATTGGTAAGGTAAGGTAAGGTTAGTTTGTCCATAACACTCTTACAACAGGCGATAGGTTGAAACAATGAGTTAAATTTAGTATCTGGCTGAAATGAAAACCTGTATGCACATATATCTTCCATTTTCTAGGGCTAAATACCCAGAGATGTTGAGTACGATGGGGTGTCCTGAAGAATGCGTGGAACAATGGGCCACAGTAAAAAATTTTTTACCATGGTTAAAACAGAATTATGGCCAAAAAAAAAAAGTTTTGTACTGTTTCTACTTTCCTGTATTTCAAAATGAAAACATACACTCAAACATACACACACACAGCCAAAATGTATAATTTAGGAGGCATTCCCCCTAAACTAAGGAACATAAAACACAAGATTTAGGTTGTGAGATACACAGTTCAATAGAGACACATCGGAATGTAGCTTTGTGTCAATCTACACCCCACATTGTAGTCTCCATCAAGGCACACATTAAACACAATGCTTCAAAAAAAATTTTAAAAAAAACTTTTGGCAATTAAGAAGAGATGACTCAATCTTACTCCTTGGGGACCCTAGAGTTGACACTAGAGTTGAGAAATGTTTGCTTACTGCAGTATGACACAGAATATTGCGGTAAAATTCCAAACGCAACATGCTGACATCATCCTAATGTTTTTATTATGAATTTGTAATGGGAATTTGACAGTTATTAATAATATTTGGTCAATATCATCCATGTCACAATAAATGATTCCTGTATCAATAATTCTAGTTAATATTGCAATAATAATATAGTAATAATAAAATAAGTTATTAATGCAGTTTTGTCATTCTTAACATTACACTGGAAAACAACAGGCTTTATTTACTGACAGATTATCACTGTACACTGACACAGACAGAGAGCTAGAGGATGAGACAGTGGAAAAATGGAGGGATGTACAAAGAACAAAAGAGAGAGGGGACAGAAAATGGGGGTGAAATGGTACTTTTGAACAGATAAAGAAGGGAAAGAAAGAAACGGCAAGAGACAGAAGAGCATTTTCATGCTAAAGAGAGAGAGAGACAGAGAGCGAGAGAGAGAGAGGAGAACAAATCATCACAACATTGTGTCTCTCAGTTCACTGTGATCAAAATATGAACAATTTAATTACAGAGTTAAACACACAAATTAAATTACACGCAACAAGCTAGTTTCTTATTATAATAATTACCATGATTATTACCATTATTATCATCACCATCACTACAGTTGTTTCTGTGACCATTAAAGTAGATTAGAGTGTAAAAAATATATATATCTTCACAATTTATTGTAATAGAACTCCTCGGTTTGTTTTAGCACAGCAGAAAAAATACAACTTCCCATAATAATAATAATAATAATAATAATAATAATAATAATGTGTTTCGTATTTACAGAAATTTCAGTACAATCAAGACGGCCCAAGCTGAGCTGACATTCTAAATATAGCAGATGTGGTATTGTGTTGTGAGCCGCTGTATAGCAGACAGGCTTTGTGGTGAATGTGAATCAGCTGTGCACTGAGAGGCTCTGGAGTGCCCGCTTTCTGTAGCAACGGTGATGTCAATCATCGACAGGCAAATTAGCATTGTTTTGCCCTCTGTCTTTATTTAGTGGAGTATTGTGTTGTGGGAGTAAAGGAATGTTAAATATAGATTGTGCAGCAAAGAGAACCCTCTAGTCAAGAATCGTGTTTACAAAGCAGGTAATGATCTAGCTTTTTTTTCCTCTTTTCTTTTATTTACCTGCAAGACTATGCACAATTTAATTGGTCTCTGAGTATATCTAGGGTGTGTTTATGGTGTAAATGTGATGCATTTATTTATAGATACATGTTTTTTTTGTTGAGGTGGTTTGTTATGGAATGCATTGTGAAATACCTTTCATGTTGTGGAGTATTTGCTTTTTTACTGTTGTGCCGGATCTATTTTCTCCAGAAACCTCGTCTTGGTGATTTCGCATTGAGGCTAACGGCATGGTAAAGCACAGAGTAGCAAATACATATTTGGCCCTTTTTCAGTCAAGAGGTCTGCGTTACGATTAGGTGGTCAATAGTTGTGCAGTAATAATGTGTGGGTGGAGGCTGAATGCACCGGAGTGCTACTGAGTAGTGCAGTATATATTGTGCACGGTGTTTGTGAGCTTACATTCTACAGATAGGTGTGTGGTGATTTAAAAATGCGCAGAGCCAGGTGTTCGTAGTGCTGTGCAGTCAGTGAAGAAGCTGTGCGCTAATTGGCTCAGTAACGCCTGGGAGGGCCATCCCTCCCTTCTTTCTTGATGATGATTCGCTGATCATCGCTGGCATCACCAGGTGAGTCCACCACTTCTTCGTCCTCCTCGCCTTCTCCCTCTGTGTCTCCCGATGTCCCCATGCGAGACTCATAGGTCTGAGAGAAACAAGACACCATCAGCAGACTGCAAATGCACATTCTCTATACCACAGCAAGTACAGACAAAGAAGGAGAGATGCACACACAGGTGGACACACAAACATAAGTTTGGCATAAAATCTGTTCACTGTTTTGCTGAATTTGTATGCTGGTTTTACCTCCATTGGGTTGACAATGATGGTGAGTGCAGAGTCATCCCATTGGCTGCTACCATCCTTTGAACCGCCCCTGTCCCCATCACCGCGGCGATGGATGGAGCGAATTCGGAACACGCCCAGGATCACCATGACAACCAAGAACCCCACGCAAACCATAATGATCACTGTGGCTGCTCCTGGTACCACTGAAACAGGAAAAAGAGAGAGATAGAGCACCACGGTAACTCATGAAGACAGAAGCTTGAGGAAGTGTGTCAATTTAAAGAGAAAGAGAGACATACAGACTGAGAGACAGACAGGTACCAGATGCTGGATGCAGACTGGAGAGTGAGTGGTAAAAACTCAAACAAACAAATATGCAAACAGAGAGAGAGACATTTTCCAGAGTTGAGAAAAGAGCCAAGGGGTGCCAATATGTGGACAACTAGTTGAGTTAAGGACAGACAAAAACACAGAGAGAAACATAGACAGGCAGTGGACTTGGCGTGACGACTAAGAGAATCTGTCGCAAAAAGCGGCGTGCGGACACACGGACAGACAGGCAGACGTACCAGAGTTGCGATGTGGGTTGGGTAGGGTGTGTCCACTGAGCTCTCCTGAGTGATGAGAAGGGTGCAGGAATTGCTGTTGTGAGGCCAGGAGGTGTGAGGGGTGATACAGACTGTCTAGAGAGTGCAGGAAATTCACCTGAGAGAAAGAGGAGTGTTAACACTACAGCACCACAGAAAGACCCCAAAACATCATGGCCGCCAATCTAACTCTGATGCACACTGATCTAATTAACAGTACAGAGAAAAATGCAGGTCATAATTCCATTGGTGTACCTATTTCTGAGGTGATTACTCATCAACTCTGCAGCACTAGAACCAGCTAAGCCAACAAAACTTTGAGCAGCTAATGCAGGATTTACCTCTAACGTGAGCTCATTGCTGGTGTACCGTCCGTTCATCTCTGAGCAGGACAGACGGAATCGTCTCTCGAAGCGGGCGGAGCCTTTGGCCAGCCGGTAGCGAACGGACCGGAGAACGTCCTCGTACACTGAGATAGACTCAGCTCCTGAGAGAGGGAGAGAGAGAGAGAGAGAGAGAGAGCAAAAGAAAAAGAGAGAGGGCGAGGAGGGGAATAATTAACATTTCACAAAAAAATCAGACTGAAAATTCTTGAGAGAATTTAGCTCAAATTCCACTTTATACAGCTGAGTGCCAAAAAAAGAAACAATGCAGAAATTTAAGAATTTTAGGATGACCAGTCCCCAGAGTGCATTATGAATCGTCAATCAGATGCAATCAGACACTCTTCTTAGTAGTGAAACGTCTCCGATGCTATTGAACCAGCCCAAGCATTACACAGACGATGGCTGCCTAAGCTCATGTTTTTTTTGTTTCGTCTCATAACAATTGAGAGTAGGTGAATCAACAGGTCCTATGCCAGCAAATGATTTCAAGCCTCATATAACTCTACGTGTAGGATGGCACCTATTTCTCATTTTCAGCCATTTATCATACATTTCTTCCTGAGAACAAATGTGCCGTAGCAATATATAACAACAAACATATTTCAAGACAGCATAATTCTGCTGAATATGGACTGTAGTATATAAAAGCAAAGGCAAATGTAGATACACACGCAGGCAGATAGTTTGTACCTGTAATAGTTAAATAAGCTGTTGTGTTGATGATGTCCAGTCCCTTCTCTCGTAATGATTCCGTGTCCACAAGAAGCTCCTCCCACTCTGGGTTTAACTCCTCCCCCAAGGGCTGGACTTCACAGCTGTCCAGTGTATGAGCCACTGCATCTGACATGAGCGCTGAGAGAGAGAGAGACAGACAGCTTATTGTTATTATTACTATTTTTATTGTTATTTTTTATTTATTCTTTTTTTCATTCTTTGCCAGTGTTATTTGCTTTGATTATTGTCCTTGTAACTGTTATGACAATGAAATTATTGTGACAAACATACAAGATTTGGCAATATGCACTGCAAAATATGCCATGACAATAAAGCATTTAAACTGAACCGAAATTGAAATAGTCTGAGAGAGAGTGAGTGGGAGAGTGAGTCTGGAGGTTTCAACCAGACAGAGACAAACACAGGTGTATCCAGAGGACCTCTCACAAAAAGGCACACTGAACCTGCCAAATATGGCAGCCAAGCTGTGGAATAGCTGCTCGCTAATGAGTGAGAAAGCTGCAGTAGCTGCAGATTCACTGTTTGCGCGGCGCAAATAGCAGCCCGGGCACTCGTTAATGGATCGGAGTCAACGACGAGGCTGGAGCTAAATCCATTTCCTGGAGAGAACAGACCCCCGCGAGCGTGTGTGAGGCACGCCGCGGCTCTTCAGGAACACGCCGCACGCTAATTATTTCTCTAATTCCGTCTCTGTTTAGCCCTGCTGCCCACTGCCGGGGCTGTGCCGGTGAGTAATTTGGATCGGCAGACATGACTCAGCGGTCTGTGGGGGAGCTGGGATGGGGGTGTGTGGGGGGTGGGGGTTGGGGGGGGGGGTTCACAGACTCACCCCCTCCCTCCATGCCTTGCACGGCGGTGTTGACGGCGTGGGAGAGCGAGCACACGATCCTCAGCTCTGGGAACAGGGCCACCCCGCGGGGCCCTTCAAATTCGGGAGCCGGCCGTGCCAGGTGGGGCCCCACCCCGGAGAGGGAGATGAGCGGGGCGTCGGGCTGGAGGACCACCAGGTAGCCCTCCAGCTGCCTGAGGGACAGACAGCCCTCCTCACTGAAACACCTGGACAGGCAGAGGAAGGAAAACAGAGTGTGAAAATCCCACACGGAGAAGTGCACACTGAGCTGCCTCCAGCTGGTGAGCCTGCGTGATGCGTACAGAAATAGCATGTACCCAGCTCAGACCAAAGACTCGCGACACAACCAGCTGCAACTGGCGACCCTTTGCAACATTCTAAAATTCGCCAACTGCGATTAGACAGCTTGAACCGCCTGCAATGGCGAGTGCCGGCATCAGACGCTCTGAGACGGGTCGACCGCGCTGCTGCAGCTCCTCTCAGCAAACATTCTAAACCGTTTTGTTGCGTCACAAATCTTTGGTCTGAAGTAGGCTTAATGCCGTATCTGCAATTTGAGTACAGGTCAGCGGTAAATTCACGAAGCTTAAGTCCAGCAGCTCTGGAGAGGCAGACGGACAGCCTTAATGAGTCGATTACCCTCAGTGTGTGGCGTGAACATGGACGCCACGGACAACGTTGGCAGGATGCGTTGGCAGATGGCTAATCCAGGTGGCCTCACCTGAGGGAGGTGGTGAGTTTGAGGGGCCGAACCCCCGGCGTGGCGAAGCGAAGGGAGTTTCTGTACGTGACCTGCTGTACCGCGCGGTTGAAGCTTTCGATGTCGTCCCCTTCCAGGACCAGCACAGACTGACTGGGGTTCACATGCACCTAAGAGAGAGAGACAGGGAGTGACAATGAGCAGTCACTGCAGTCACTGCATTGGAGACTGAGCTGCGCAGTCACTGCATTGGAGACTGAGCTGCGCAGTCACTGCATTGGAAGGAGACTGAGCTGCGCAGTCACTGCATTGGAGACTGAGCTGCGCAGTCACTGCATTGGAGACTGAGCTGCGCAGTCACTGCATTGGAGACTGAGCTGCGCAGTCACTGCATTGGAGACTGAGCTGCGCAGTCACTGCATTGGACACTGAGCTGCGCAGTCACTGCGTTGCAGGAATGCACGTAACGCCTCTCGCAGCACATTCCACAGGAGGCTGCAGCCCTGCTCCTGGAGAGCCGCAGGCCGTGTTGCCTTTTGTTTTCCCTTTTAAATCAGCCACCCATCCGGTCCTGTCAACCCAGGTCAGGTAATTCAACTGTATACTGGTTTTTTTTTTGTCAGTTAAGTACTGAGTAATAACAAAAGTCGGCACACCCTGCAGCTCTGCGGGACTGCTATGTTGCACTACGCGTTCCATATAAGGCAGCTCTGATGTCACAGTCAGTGTCTTTTTTTAAACACAAGCTCGTTACCTTCATTCCTGAGCCCAGAGTCTCCAGGTCGCCGAAGTCCAGCCCCTCCCTGCAGGCGTACAGGCACTCCACCACGCTGTGGGGCTCCACGCTTCCGGAACGCACCGTCACCCCGGAGAGCAGGCCTCGGTAACCCCCCGCGTACCTCCCTGCAGGCCACAGAGGGGGAAACACACAGAGCGGCTCTGTCTGGGCGGCCCGAGCAGCACGGCGGTGGCGGTGGCGGTGGCGATGGCGGTGGCGGCGGCGGCAGGGCGGGGCGGATACGAACAGCACGGCGCTGACATGGCGGAGGCGAACGCTCACCTGTGTCCCGGCCCTCGGGGATGCTGTTGTTCACGATGTCTTTCTGCTTCTGCTCGGGTTCTGACAGGGGGAGGGATGTTAACATTATTCATCGCAGCGGGACTCGTATCGGTGCGCAAATTAATGAGGAATTTCAGGGGTAATTAGCGGACCTTCCTGCTACCTACTGCGTAATCAAGAACGATCTTACAGTCTGACACGCTGAGAAGCCTGCTGTTTCATTACAAATGAATGACAATCATTGATTTAGCTGGCTGGCTGACTGACTGAGATCATCTCAGAAAAATCTATTTGTCTGAATGACATTAAAACCTTCCACGATTTTCTCAGCAGCCGGCTGACTATCGCCAATGCTGGCGCCATACATTATTCTGTGTGGTTGCGGTTCGATTGATAGGTACCCCAGCATGCGCCAATGACCAATCGCTGACGTGGGGCGGGACTGGGAATGGCTCCGTTGTCATGGATAAGTGCAGGGTCAAAGGTCACGCCGTCGACGTACAAAGTGACAGAGGGGTACTGGACACTGAGGGAAAGGTGGTGCCACTCACCGTCACACACCTGAGAGAGACGGAGAGAGAGGGTCGGTGACGGGCAGAAAGGCAGAGCATGCAATACACCACCCGGAGGACTGACAGAGAGAGAGAGCAGCCAGACCTTGTTATTGACACTCCAGCTCATGTCAATAATCCCCTCAAATGAGACCTCTAAGCCTGCTTATACAAGCTGCAGCTGTAAACAGAGCAATCCCTGAGAAACCAGTAAGCCCACTCCAGATCACTTAACCCCGCGCACGTCCATTTCGCCCCCTCCCCGCCCCCCACCTCCCCACTAATCGCAGTCCGCCCACGCTGGTGCTCCTGGAGTACCTGCTCCAGCTTCCACAGGAACTTAACAGGGCGAGCGGCAGCGACATCCGGCCAGTAGAACAGGGACAGCCGACACCCATGCACAGACAGAGAAAAGTGTGAGAAGGAGTCATCTGAGAGAGAGAGAGGGAGAGAAAGGGTGGGGGGGGGATGAAAGAGGTGGGGGGATGAGAGAGAGCACTGTTACTTAAAAATAGGATAGATGTGTTATTTTTATCATGCTATTTGACAGACGCGTCTATGTGGGTTGACTTGACGAGCAATAGAAATTACAGTGTAGACAAGGAATATGCAAATTAGCAAGATACTCGCAGGATAACCCACAGCATAAAAGGACCTAAATGGCAACATAATCAGCCCAGCTCAAATCAGCATATAACTCACAAGGTGTAACTCATACTGTAAACAAATCGTGACATTGAGCAGACAGAAGGGAAGCGATAGGCTGTCAGGCCACGACTAACGTAATCGTTACATTTTAAATACCAAACAGGTTATGCACGTAACGTTACAGGAATACTCCACACCTGTGCCTTTACGAGTTTTTCTGTCATTCAAGATGTGGATTAATTGCCATGACTAACCATTCCTGGCAGTGCTGCACACAATGGTCTCTTCCTCCCTGCGTGTCCCTCTGGCCTGATTAGCTGGGGGTTGAGTGTTAGCCCCTCCCCTTCGCATCCATAATTGGAGGGTGAAGTGGTCTCCGGGCACTGCAGCAGCCACTGAATCGGGAACCACGGCAACGTGCGTCGAACCATTGAAGGAGAACACAAGCGACGAATCGGGGGAAGGGAGAGTGGGGAGGCTTGCTGTCCAATTGGCTGCCGGGGAAGGGGGTGGGAGCAGGTCTACCTCCCCCCTCACTGCACCTGGAGGGACAGGGGAAGCCAAAAATTTTTCCAGCCACACAAACTGTAATGTTTCTGTTAAAACGATGCAAAAGATCTAATGTTTAAAAAATAGGACTGTGTATAATTAGCTTGATAGCTAATTAATAACAGATTACTTGCTGACAGCAGGAATATTTACATTGCTTTATCTTTTCTCCAGGGTCACCAGGGACCGCCCTCTTGGAATAAGAATAGATTCACTCACCACACAGCCTGCGCACCGATCTGTCAGAGTAGCTGTCTCTGTCGCACCCCTTCCCAATATGGCCAGTCTGCAGCTCTACGGTGGCCTGGATGTTCCAAACAGTCTCTTCGCAGGTCTCCAAGTGCAGGCTGGGGAACAGGGGAATGCTGCCGGACCCAGGGGTGTACTCCACCCGCTTCGACCATCCTTGAGGAAAGCAGGGCGTTCCCAACGGTCATCTCTACAGCCTGCAGTGAGCCTAGCAAGGCTACGTTAGCATACTGTGATCAGGGCTGCTTGCGGCGATAGTGACAGTGAGCTAGCTGTTTGCAACAGATCTATTTGTTAAATGTAGCAGGAACCACGCTAACCTCATTAGCTGTACCACAGTTAGCTGAAAGCTAAAAGCTCATTTTCAGCCGCGGGCCCTCGAGCAGAAAGCCCTAGCGTGCAGGAGACAGTCGGGCAGTTATTTACCCATCCAGCCAGGCCTGCAGGAGGGCTTGACGGTCACGATGACCTGGGCGTCCGCCTGGGCGCGGTTCTTGCCGCAGTCGAACGCGGTCACCCAGAAGCTGTGAAGGCGCTGTCGCTTGGAGTCCAGAGGCTCGGTGTTCTTAATGTTGCCTGCGATTGAAGAGCAACGATGGGGTTAACAGTGACAATGAGAGCCGGGCCTAGGAAAGACAATGAAGGGCCATTCACATGAGGCCGTCAAACAATGCCGCTGTGCTACCCCTAGCCCAGCTTGACCCACAGCATAGAAGAATTTCACCTCACCCACAGACACTTAAAGACCTCATTCACTGAAGCAATAGAAAGTCACTGCACAATCTAGTTTCATCAGTCTCACGACAACTGCTGATCGTTCATCGTCCAATCAGGCCAAGAGAACCGTGTGAAAACCATGGCTACGCAGCGATTATGGAAGTGCGGAAATGAAGTGGAAGTGGAACTGCGGGTCCCTGTCTCCTACCGTCATTGTCAATCGCAAAGGGCACATTGGGAGTGATGATGTCATAGAAGCAGATCTGGCTGTACTGTGGGGAGCAGTCTGCATCCAGCGCCTCCACCCTAACGATGCGGTCGAACAGACGCCCCTCCGGCACGGACGCCTCGTACCGCCGCTCCACAAACACGGGGGAGAACTCGTTTACATCATTGACACGCACGTGAACAGTGGCCCTGGGGGGGGGAAAGAGAGAGAGATCAGACCTGCAGAGCTAATGAGACAAAGAGTTACTGAATCTCTCACAGGATTTCAGCTCTAATACTGAGGTTCAATAAGCCTCACATGACACTGTGATCTTCTGAGGCGCCTGTTGTGCAGTATTAGATACAAAATTACAGCTTATTTTAAAAATACTGTCACCCATATACACCAACACCCATTCACCATCAGCGATCAATTAAGTTCTCTGGGAATTGTAGTTTTTCCTCACTTGTGTGATTTCTTGCTGTTGACCCCATCAGGACCTTCCCCGCAGTCGTATGCCTGGATGGTGAAGCTGTGCTCCCGTTGGCTCTCACAGTCCAAAGGCTCTTTGGCACGGACCAGGCCCTCCCCCGTCGACCGATCCAGGACCACAGCCTCAAACTGAGCCCCACCTGAGGTGCCACTGTGCACCCTGAACCCACAAATCTCTCCTACCGTGGACAGAGGAGGAAGTAGGTTTATACAGGTAAAAAGCATACCATTATTACACGTAGCTACACAGAGAGAGAGAGAGAGAGAATGGGTAGAATGGGCGAGAGGATATGACAATAAAGTGCAATAAAGTATAAAGTACAAGTTGCAGGAAAGGACACTGCAGTCCATCACAGACAGACATTTATGTAACGCTGAAAGATGGCTACCTGCGTAGTGTAGAGGGGCATCTTTGTCCAGGGCGAAGAGCGGGGGATTCAGAAGCACAGTGTTGTCGTTCTCCATCACGATCCCCTGGTACTCCGTCTCGATCCATGGCTTATGCTTATTGGCTGCGCGAAATGGGGAACCAAGGAGATGCCATTCAGCAGACCGACCCTCACAAACTGGGCAGGGATCAAGCAATTTGCCACAGGCTGGAGAACCTCAGAACAGGTGCCAATCCACACCTGGGACTGATTAGTCGAATAATTCAGGAAGGGAACATTTCAACTGGCCGTGCTCCAATCCCAGAGTTAAATACCGCATCATATTAATATTTGGCGCTCGCAAGAGAGATGGAGCAGTTGGCATTCTCAGAACTGTATCTGTTCCTCACTTACAATGGCAACAAACAGGAACTTGTGAAAGCTTATGCAGAACAACAATAAATATGCATGACACACTGCAAGCAAAATAATAGCACAAGAGAAACGTTTTAAAAAATGCAGATGCCATTGATTCTTCCGGCAGATTATTCTGTTTAAAATGCAGCTGAAGTATAGAGCCATGAAATGAAAACTATATCCTTTGTGAAGTTGGCAGTGAGGTGGGGGGGTGGATTTGCCTGTGGACAGGCCTGGGTGACCTACATACTGCACTGCATATAACCACACGGATACAAGCCTACCTGTGGTCTTCTCTCAGACTGAAATCACTGTACGTCTTTCACGTGCCGGATTTTCCTTGTGGTATAACTGAGTCCAGCCAAGCTCATACTAATCTCCGGATGAGGAAGCCCGTGGTTGGAGAAATCAGGAAACCGGCTGATGCTAACTCAGCAAACATCACAATACGCATTTCTTTCTGTCTGCCTGACAATGTCATCCTCCTTTTCCCTTCACTTTTCCCCCATATTCAATCCATCTCTTTTTCAACCATCTATCTCTCGTCCTCCCTCTCTCTCTCACTCACTGACAAGCAACGCAATATTAATCTGAACATCAGGCCCAGGGATTACACACAGGATTACATATTGAAATACATCACTTTTGATCTCTCTCTCTCCCTCTCTCTGTCCCACATTATTTTTTATTTTCCTGTTACTGCATATGCTTCTTTCTCTTCCTCTTTTAGACTTTTCTTCCCCACCGTTTGCCTATTTTCCTCCCGTAGTTTCTGCACTGGCAGTAAGTAAAAATATGATGGTCAGAAAAAATAAGGAATTGATGCAGGACAGGCTTATCTCTGAATGCCACAGCACATATGCACATACACTCTGACAGGATATATGGAAGGTTTGATATCCATAAAAATAGTGTTGCATATGAAATCATGGTATTATGGTATTAAGCTCTGATGTTATGATAAATGACCTAACACCAAACAAGCATTGTACAACTACAATAATTTAATTTGATATAAAACAACTAAATGATATATATATAATATAAAAAGACAATAGCAACCATTGTCATAGTAATACTTATGGTAATACTGATACTTTAAATAAATAAATAAATAAATAAAAACTGACCTTTGTTGCTGTAGACACCCCAAGTCAAACACAGTAGGAGAAGGGAGAGGACACTGACCCTTTCCATCTGTAGTGGGATGGAAAGGGTAGAGGAGGGAGCAGGGTAAGAAATAAGCACGGCTACTGTAAATGAGTAGTGCGTGGAAAGATGGGACAGATAGGCATGCATAAATTTAACCAACAACTGCCAATACATTTCAGATATCTAATCCAAGTGAGAAAAACATTTTTTAAAATAATAATTATTGGAAAATAACATATCATATTATCTCACAATTCCTGTCACTACACACACACACACACACACATATACACAAAGTTTTAAAAGACTGATGCATATTCATAGTCAGAGATGGAGTAAATCAAACTGTAAATATACCAATGTAAATGACTGTAATGAAGTGCGATGAACAGGTCCGAGCCAACATACAGTTAGCCGCCAGGCATACCTGCATAAATGCAGGTGTGCATGTGCAAGTACTGCTACAAAGGGTTGCAGATGTGTCATCAAAATACAGAAATCACGACTATTTGCCTAAAATTAGATTTAAACAATCACGTTTAGGCTAGTATCTTTTTAACGAACGACGTTCATTTTCTAGTTATTCGTGGGCTAAATAGATAAAGAAACAGATCTAAAAACAGACACAGAAAAAAGACATATAGGCTGCATAGGCTATACTATATAGAGACAAGACATTAAATAAGCTGGGATAAACATATATAAACGCGTATATGCCACCACATTCAGTGATTTTTTTAAAAACATTTTTGATGGAATAAATGGGTTCGGCCACTTTTGACGGCAGCGGTCATTGCAGTTACAATAAGGCTTCAAAATGACTAACGTTTCTGGCAAAAAAAAAAAAAAAAACCTAGAATCCTGGGGTTTCACAATACTGTAACGATTTTGGTACCCTGTACGTTTTCCTCTATCAGAGCATCAGTCTCACCTCTCGTCTGCCTCCCCTCTCCTTCTCCGCTTGATCGAGTTCAAATGACAGGTGAATGGAGTGATGTTGATATTAAGCAGTGTCTACGTTTAGATTTCAAACTGGAATGCGTATTCAGTGAGCACTGTCAGTTTGCCGTCCCCGTTTTCAGCAGACGTCGTGTGAAAACGACGATGCTGAGGTATCGATGCCACCTCCCTCTCCGTATCTCTACCCGCCCACACTGCGTCCTTCTCGCTCACCCCTCTGCTGTCCCCGTGTCTCTGTTCATGTACAGTATCAAAACAGTGTCGTCACAGTGCATTGATTAGGCTACACGCTCTCCCCAGTCAGTACTTGCGTACAACTATTTCATTTCTTAATTGGTGCTCCGCACAATATTAATTTCCATTTTGCTTCCATTTACTGACAGGCAGTTTGGGAGCGACCTCCTCGTTTCCACACCACCCTACCTATCTCTTCTCTCCCCGCCCGGACTGCAAAATGACGTCAATTCGTCTCCCACCAGACTGATACAGGATTGCATGTAGCCTACGTCCAGTATGTTCTTCATCGATTTAAAAAAAATACAAATTGAAATGCAGAATTTGAATTACAAAAAAGTTTATTTAAAATTCTGTTCTTTATACATTTGGTAGCAATAAGGCAAAGTAGTCTGAATAATAACAATTAATACACATCAATTACCACCACAAGTATAAATATTATTTAAAAATATTATCGTTAGTGAGCCGCAGCTCCCATTCAGCCACTATAACGAGCTGACTTCCTCACTGGAGTTTTTTATTGATGGTATAATCATTATCATAACTTCGTTCAATAGAAAAGCTGTGGTTTTGGTTGAAGGTTTTTTGCTTTGTGTTCTTGTTCAGGCAGAATAAAAGAGTGATGAAGCAGAAGTAAAAAATAGTAGGAGACAAAAATTGAGGATTTGAAATTGAAGTCACAACAATGGATGAAGAAATGGACAGACAAAATCACCCTTTGTGGATCTTCCTTTCAAAGCTGCAAAACACCGTACACAAACGCCCAAAAATATCAACAAATGAACAGCCATAACACAATAACACAATGGCAACAAAGAAAAACTGAATTTGTTAAAACCAGCGCAACCTTTAACATTCGTCAATAAACAAGGCAATTAAACTAAAGTACAGTGTGTTGGCCAAGGTTTGTTGAAAAAAAAAAAGAGACCCATACAAAAATGGCCATGAGATGTATGTCACTTTAAACGTGTATGTGTGTCAAGTACACTTTGTGCTGTCAGCCTGACTATGTGCAGCATTTCAGTGGCTGGAACGAGGAACAGGAATATTCTGACCAGAGGAAAGAATAAAAAATACAAAAAAAACAAGAGCACATCAGAAGTCCCAGACAGCCACTTGTGTCTGTAGTTCCATGCACACACACACACACACCGTTGTTTCAGTCACTGTTCTTCAAGTGTAAATAATAATCAAATAACACAAACAGTTATTATTAAAATTATTATTACGCACAGCTCCCTTTTTAATCAGTCCATGACGTCAATCATGAATGTGGCACTACGGTTGCCTCTTCCTCTAACCAACTCCCCCTTTGTCCGCACCCATCAAAAACACCAACATATATAAACAAATCTGTACATTCTCTCACACAAATATACACACGTGCGCTCAAACACACACATATATATATATATATTACTAAAGGCAATAAAAAATGCTCTGATCTGCCTTTCTGCCAAGTCACAGATCCCTGCAGTTGGATTCTGACTGACCACCCAACCGGAGATCTGAAAGAGAGAGGAACAGAGCGGTTATGAGATGAGTGACATCAACTTCATCTACACAGACAGAACAGAGATAAACCTGTTGAACTGCTGCCAACACACACACACACACACTTTCACAATGCTTCAAACAAACTTGTTTGCACGATGCGTTGTCTGACCATGTCGGTCGGTGTTGTTCTTCATACCTTTTTTTCCGAAGTAGCTAAAGGTGGCGAGAAGCTGTCTGTCATAGAGAGGGGTGGGATTTTATCCAAGAATTCAGCGACTTCTGTGGGCTCATTCCAATCGTCCTCATCTCTCTTCCTCACATCCTTTCCTTGCGTCCTCTATTGGGTGGAGCTACGGAGCGAGGAAAGGATGCGAGGAAGAGATGCAAGGGGTGAAAATGCGTGATTGGAATGAGCCCCGTGTGTCTTTATAATCGCAACGCGAAGAAGCATTCGAACGCGCATATTGGTGAACACACCCAGACAGTTTTTATTCGAAGGAGTTCATATTAGCAGTGTAGGTCAGCATCTTCTTCTTCTGATGTTTACTGGTGGTTGGCAAAGAACAGTTGAGAAATTGCAGACCACCTGAAACCCTGCCCATTGCGCACCTGGCCAATCACTGCAGAACGTGGGAGTGGACTTCGGAATGTCAGTTGTGGAAAGTTACAACAAAATTTCAGACGCAGACCTCCTTTCCAAATGTCGAAAAGGAGCTGTCACTCTCTTACGTTCTGAACAGTAGTTTGTTTGAAGCATGAAGAAACTCAACTCAAAGACGCTCGCTCACACACACACACACACACCAAAACCGCATGTATTGTGCAACAGCTACCCTAGATTGAGAGACATGGGCAAGAAAGACCAAAATTTACCCTAATTTCTACTCCTCTTTTTTCTCCTCCCTTCTTTTCCTTGGCACCAGCACCTTGCGGAGGTATATAACGAGAACATAGGAGGCGAAGAAAAAGACGTGACCACAGAAATAGATGGATGAATACACCTGTAAAATAAAAAGAATCCGATCAGCACAGATACAAAAGGGGGCAAAGCAAACTGAAAGGGGGTTGGGGGGGGGGGGCTTACAGAGGTCAAAATTTTTCAAAATGGCACCCGTCCCAAGTTCAGTTGCCTTGAATGGAATACAAATTCATATACCCTTTCCCCCAGCCCTCGCTTACCTTGAGCCACTTGTCATATGTGAAGAGGGCGAAGGGCACCAGAGGGTATCCCATGAAGAGCCAGTGAAAGAACTGCTGAACGCAGTAGATGAGAGGGTACAGTGGGCTGACGGACAGGCGGGTCAGGAGAGGGCTGTCCTTCACCAAGGCCAGGGCCTGAGACAGGGACAGAGACAGCAGGAGATAGCTTTGGGCGGTGTGTACAGTAACAGAAACCAATAAGGAGACTAAAATAATGACCAAGATGCCTGCCTGAGGCAGGGCTCACCAGTGCCCCCAATTTTAGAGGCATTTGCTCCTGAAAATTGACGTGTGCAAACCAGGAAAAATAATTTAAGAGCAAGAGCCATTTTCGAGTCTGCTAAGTGGGATGCATGAGCGTGCGCCTGAATTTTTCAACTTGGGGGCACATGTGCTTCTCGGAAAAAACGTTTGTGCAAAGCCCTGTGAGGTAGCGAAAATAGTTTCCAAAATGAAAAAATATCATGATACATTAAAACCGACCACTTGTTGGTTTGTTACCTGCCGCTCTACAGTGATGATGAGGAACTCCATCGAGAAGCAGAGGATGTACCCGGAGTGCAGGCCATGCCAGGCGGCGAGGAACAGTAGTGTTAGCACCTGAGACGCCATCTTGTTGCCCAGGAACCTCAGCCGTTTGAACACGTGTCTGGTGGACGCATCAGAGAAAACCAACTGTCAGAACTACAACTCCCATAACAGAGTGGAGAGATTGCCCACATTCAGAACAAGGAAGTAAATACACCATAATTCTCAGAGAGATCGTTATGCTTTAGGAAAAAGGGTGTGGGGTAATTTTTCTTCAGTGACACATTTCATTGCACAGCCAACATAACTTCAGTCACTGTTCTTCAATGGCCAATGTCAGTGTAAAAACCTCAGTGCATTTGCTTATACCTTCTATGTAACACGCAATGTCGTGGAATAGAATGACTGTGAACTACTATAATTATCTGTAGATTAGGACTCACCTGGCTGCCCAAGCATTAGTGTTGATGTTGAAGGAAGCGATTGTTCCCGCAAAATAGGGCGTGGTCTCATACTTCCACACCAGCACATTCGCACAGGCATCCCATTGGTCCACCCCGTTCTGGTCTTTTCCATTGTAGCCCAGCCCACAGAGGATGCACACCCCTTCCTGAGAGGTAAAGAGACAAGAGGGTGCATGAAAACGAAAGTGAAAAGGCCTTCGACTCGCCAAGCTCGACTTGGGCGAACGTAGCGTGGCAGAGGTACTTACAGCAATGACCCAGCAACTGACGTATTTGTACAAGCTGATTTTACCCCAGAGCAGGATGTAGACGCAGCGATACCAAAAAGGCTGGGCCTAAGACGCAAGGGCAGAATAAAGAAATACAGAGATCAGTGATAAAAGTCGTTTAAAGAGTTGGGGATGGGTTATATATTGAAAATGAAATAAGGATGGAGCTGTATAAGCAACAGTACGAACCATTCACCTCACTGTATCAGTTTGTTGAACGGATATCAGTTTGCTTCCACTAACCTCATATTCGTCTGTAAGGAAGTAGCTTTCGGGGAAGACGGGATTTCCTACGGTGAAGATTACCAGGCAGACGAGACCCAAAGAAAATCGCTTCATAGCAGGAAGCCCACTGAGCGAGATCGTGAGAGAGATGACTACATATCACGCCATCATCGAATGAGGGGGAGGGGTAAACTGACATTTATACAGTGACAAAATCACCAACAAAACAACCAGGTCAAAACCTAGTATGTGGCTAGACCTCTCGGGCCGACCAACGGTGTAACTTCATCACTCAGTCAGTCACAGACTTTCGCGTTTGTAAGGCTGGCCCTGCTGCTGCGGTCCAGCCAAAAACCCTAAGCTACATCACAAATGACACAGCATTTTTGTCCCCTTGAGGACTTTCATAGAAGCCTTTTCTAGTTAGAGATAAACATGCAAGATTTTCATGTTTAAAAGGAGTTATTTTGTCAAGTCTTAACAAATTAACTGCAAACAATGAAGCAGGATGGGCCAGACAGCTTGTTATTGGCCACGAAAAACATTACGTCACTCTTCACTTAAGACTGCGCTTAAGAATAATTCTGAGCAGACCGTACTCATGCAAACAGCCCCACTGGAGCTGGGATTTGTAGTTCTTTCCTCACCTGTTGGGTGGCTGTCCAGGACAGTCTGTGAGCTCCCCAGAGACCAGCGCCTGGTACCTGCGGAGTGTGAACTGTGGCCCCACCAGGAAGCCACCGTAAAAGTAGGAGAAGCCAAGGACCTCCAGGAAAGAGGGCACGGATGACAGTGCTCCTTTCTGCTGCTCTGCACTGAGCTGGGACTACAAAGGGAAGAATCACATGAGTCACCATGGTAACAGCCCCAAGGCCATACCGACCACAGCCATAGACCACTGGGAACATTTCAGAAATGATGGCCGAATTTAGAAATTTAAAAACAGAAGTATGTAGAAGTATGTGCTTGCTTGGTACATGAGTCATAATCTTGAAAGTCAAAGCAATCTGCAGTCAATTTATATCCATCTAATGATCAACTGTATGGTACTATATGCCCAATAATGTAAACAGAGAGAGGGTGAATTTTCTTGTGAAGAGAAGTACTAATGGACTGAAAAAATAGTACATCAGTAGCATGAGAGAGAGAGAGAGAGAAGGGCATGCTGCAAACTACTACTCTGGAACAGCACTATAATTTACGCATTACACATACATATTTTCTACCATTTTGTACACATTTTAATATTGCCAATACTGACATCAGTTATGCATGTCAGACACACACACAGATTCACATACAAACACGCACACGCACAGACCAAAAGAGTGAACAAAAAAAATGAGTTCATGAAGGAGCAGACAAATAAAGCAAAATACAATAGACAGCAGACCATTAACTGAATTTACCGGTTTGCAGCTTACCAAAAAGAAATTTTGAAAAATAAAAATTAACTCACTGGTTCCTTCCCACCATCATAGTAATCAAATGACAAACCTGGAAAAATCAGAAAATGCCACTGTTATTATAAATATGCTGTGATAACTATGATAGTGACGGTTCACAAAGGGACCTGTTCTCCAGTGTTCTCCACCGATCTCACATCGCGTAGGGAGACACTGACCACAGACCACACAGCTGTATCAGAATCAAGCACTATAACACTAAGGAATGCAACAACACAAATAATGGTTCCGTGGGTGGGAAATACTGATCGAATGAACCCTGTGTGGCAGGAATTACCAGTGCGATAACATCTTTCTCATTACTTTTTAATGAGAGAATGCAAAAAACAGAATCGGATGAATTAGGGAGGAAGACAGATGATGGAAGCAATGGAGATGAGAGGGAAGGGGCAGGAGAGGGAGGGAGAGAGAGAGAGAGAGAGAGACGTACCGACAAGCTTGAGTGTGAGTACGCAATGGGGCATGGTCCATTTAATGTCATACTGATCTGTAGCAGTGTAGTAATATCCCAACAGTAGGTACACCTGTGAGAGAGAGAGAGGGAGAGAGAGAGAGAAGGGGGGCATTATGTGGCTGCATACTACAGCACATCAGAACTGCAGTGGGAGAGAGAGATGAGGGTGTGGCTGACCCATTTCTCCAGCTGAACCTACATCACAACAGAAAGACTGAGGGGGAGCGTGACCTCACCATCTGAAACACAAAGCTGCTCAAAATGGCTGTCACTGTCCTTCCCATAAGCCTCAGCATCAGGAACTGGACAACAACACAGACCGCGGAGTGATAAAGCTGAGAGCCTGAGGGAGGGGCAGAGAAAGGAGGAGTTAATACAAGAAAGCAGAGACTGTCGAAAATGGACAGGGACTTCACAACACATTCACCTTGCACCAAGGTAGGTGCAAGACACAAGAGGAAGGGGAGAGGATGGTGAGACAGAGCATGATGTATATTACAGAGACCAACAGACCTGCTGTTGAATCCAAATGCAGCAATAATGACAGAATCAGAAACAGAAAGTCAGTAGGGGAATCATCCACAAGTCCCATGTCATACTTTCTGTTGAGCCCCAGCTCTTTCCCTGTTTAAACCAGCAATGGTAGCAAGAGGTTCCATGAAACTGAAAACAGGAGGAGCTATCATCTACTGGGGTGCACCGATAGTTGACTTTTGTTTCCCCTTGAGACCAAGTAAATTTGACTGGATCAAGCAAAGCCCAGAGACTGACTGGTCATTGTAGCTCCACCCATTATGGGCTTCATAAAACCTTCCCATCACTGGTTTAAACCCACTGCCCCACACATCTAATCAACCCTGACTTCATTCCATATGTCACCACCTGCACGCTCCATCTCTTCTTTCAGTTGTACACTTTCAATATGATCATCATCATCACAAAATCATTTGCTCGCCCCTTCTCTCTGCCTCTCCAACTCCAGCATCCTCCATGTTTCTCCCTCTCACTTCAAATCATGTTACTTTCACAAACACTGAAAGGTGATTGGTTTCTTTTTTTAAGCAAGGCCCCACAGACACACACATACCCGCGCGCACACACACGTGCTTAAAAGCTCAGGGTAGCATGTAAATAACTAGGTGGGAAAGGTCCGAATATAATCAGATTGCTTGATTAAAACCGTTGAGTCCTCCCTTCCCTTTGCTTCTCACCAAAGTTGAAAGCAGCCAGAGCTAGTCCAGAAATAGCGTGGAGCAGGTGAATAATGTAGGGGGGCTGTCGGAAAAAATATCGCCGGTATATCATGGCAAAGGGATACCCTGAAGGAGAGAGGGACAGAAAAATAAATACCATTAACACAACATGCAATTAGACAAGAAAGTGTTTGAAGGCCAGTGGTCCCCTCCACATGAAGGGCAAGCTATTTTCTGTTGGTAGGTTAACGTGTAACTGCCTGTTGCTGCAGGCCAAAAATGTAAAACATAAAAACCAGCCTAGCTTGCGGATGGGCTGTGAGAAGATATTTTTTGTTGAAAAAAATGTTTTATGGGCGCGACAATTTCGCATAACAATTGCACTAAGCGGAGCTAATGAATTGTCAGTTGTGCTACAGCGACAACGGATTATAAAGGTTCACGTCGGATTAAAGAGATAGCGCTTCACCCCTGTCAATACATCTGTTCAGCACATCAGAGTATGATTTTTAAAACGACTCTCCCAGATACGCGTGATCACTTGTTGCCCACTTCGAGCAACCTGTCCACCTAGTCACCATCGACATACTGCCATGTGATAAGATACGTCAACTTCAAGTTAAACCACGTGTATACTTTTTTTCATTAATCAACAGACAAAACCCCTAAGGGGAACAACTCGTACTACAAGCTCACGTTACACTTCACGTTTGCGTTTGCAAGGTATTAGTAAACTATACACGCAACAGAAACCATTCTAAAATATGTATTTGTAAATGACGAGCTGGCTAATTATGCCTGTTTTATCGATACTGTCATTATGCGTCCATGTGTCCGACCAAAGTTCAATACACTATCCTGCTCTCTCTCCCCCTCATGTGCCTGTAACATGAAACCCAGACAATCGGTATGATTACGTTAGCCAACTGCATATCTACTTAGGCAATTTAGAAAAATAGTTCGACAGGTCAAAGTTTCAGACTGTATCGAATGTTCCATTCCATAGTATAGGAAATGGTTATCGTGTCATTTAAAGTAGTCTGCCAAAAGACAATGCTTTGTAATAATAATAATAAAAAATAAAAAATAAAACAGTTTAATTTTCCCTGTGTGTAAAACGTGTGCGCTTTATATTTGTCAGGTCGACCTTGAAGTTCGGCTTTCAAGTATGTATCAGCAAACTGTTTCGAGAACTGTATCTAGCTATGTGGCATATGGTTTTCTGGCAACTGTATAAAATATATCTAGATAACTTGCCTAGCTAGGTGGTGTATGTATGGCTTATTTGTGTTCACACAGTAAAATGCAATGTATTAAGAGTATTCACATCACCCACCGAAACCAAAGCGAACCAGACTGAACTCACCGATTAAAATGGACAAAATGAGCCGAACCGCAGGTTCTGGAGAACCCAAATAGTCCGACAATTTCTCCATCAAGGGAGCCGCCATCTTTCGTGCGGGCGGAAGTGGCTCCGTGCCGTGTTTCCGTGAATATGCACACTCGTTAGTCTTCCACTCTCTTTTATCTGCCCTTTAGCTTTCTACACCGCCCTTTTCCCTCCTCTTCCCTAGTCTAGCTCTCATCGACCTTCAACTGTTTGTGCTGTCCCATAGACCGTACAGTGCTGTCCTCAGTCAGTTTCGCACAGAGGTTTCGCAACATGCCCACTCAGCTATTTGACGCTTCCAAAGAGCTAACCGTAGACTACGGAGAAAAAGATGAACACAGGTTAAAATTTGGAGTTGAAATTTAAATTTGACAGCCTGCTAGACGTGACCTAGGAACTGTTGAATGTATGCTTTACAAGCGTATACCAACGGACCAAAATACATGAATAGTTATTGTATTTGTGTAAATTTAATTATCGACACATCCGTATAATAGCATAGTAACTCTATAGTACAAGTTAGACTTTCAGTAGTTACTGCTATGAATGTTGGTAGGTCAGTGTAGGTTCTCCCTCTGGCGGCGAGATACGGGAATCACATCTACACTGCAATTGTGTAGCCGAGCTACATTTTCCCCATATCGAAACGATTTGCGAGATGACAATGAAATTTGTATTACAGCACTACATATACCCACGAGTCCCCCAATTTATAACTGTTTTTAATTTAACACAAACCAAATATTATTTGAAGGGTTATTGCCACGATCTCATTCAAATCCCTGGCAGTTTCCGCACAATCTGCCTATTTTAATGACTTTTAATTGTACGTTACTTCTAAAATCATTTCCCACCATTGACACGAATTACATTAACTATCAGTGAAAAGCTAAATTCATTTTAAGAGCTACCTCACAAACTCAAGTAATCAGTGGTACCGGCAAGATACATTTTCTGTTTTTGACCACATAAGGGGCTTCTCTCAACGAGAGAAACCTTCTGGACAAATACTAAAAGAGCAAAAATTCCATTTAATGTTGCCATGCGTCTCTATGGTTTTATTTCAGCGTCTATAAGGTAGCATCAGGGTGGGCGGAAGTTTGTAAGACCTAATGTGTAGCCTATATGAAAAATGTTAAGTATATGTTTTTTATGACGGCCTAAATTATATAAATGTTCATCAAATACAGTTTATATTGGGTTTAAAACATAAACGTGTACATGATTTAAACGAAAGGGATGATGGGTATTCAAAATGCCTCCCAATCAGTACAACCAATCGAAATTATGGGAAGGGCCTTGTGCTATAAAATCACCCTAACAATAGTTTTGTGTATGCGTAAGCACAAAAAATTTCTTTGCTCCTAACTGAACCACGTTGTCGTCTTATACCGCTTTTGCTAGATTGTAATAAAAAGCCTAAAAATACCAATCGGTGAAGAAATACAGAAGATGGCCGTCACTCGGGGTCAAAGGAGAACTTTGAGTGACCAATCAGGGAGTCCCTTTATGTTATCTGAAAGCGTCTTACGCCCGCTCACGCCTCTCTTTAGAAGGCAATGCTCTTACGAGAATGTGTGCTGTAAACCAATAAAACACAAGGAGGGTGTGGCTATAGCATAGGCGTTAATATAAAATGAGATTCTGACAACTAGTTGGTGCTCGTCTCTCCGAGAAGGACGTTCCTTGTGTTTTAAGCAGTCTAGCAGCTATAATCAAATCACAATCATGGGTCCGAGGAAATTTTTCGTAGGTGGAAATTGGAAGATGAATGGCGATAAGAAAAGCCTGGGCGAACTTATCAATACAATGAACAGCGCAAAACTCCATGCTGAAACCGGTAGGTAAAATCATGTTCTTGCAGGCGATCAGATCTACTGAGAACATTGCTGTAGACATGTACCTAGCAAATTAGTTATGGTATAATTACAAATACGAGTTGGCCTAAAATAGATTGTACACCCGCAAGTGAACCAGCAAGCTAGTTTTTTATGTATCCCACTTGCTAGTTGTCCATAATCATTGACATGATTCATGATCAATCACTGTCGATGTATCCATTGAATTCACAGGACCTGGTTTTGATTCATTGTGTACGTTAGGTACTTTCAAGATCTGACAGGTATACTCAAACTAGCCGAGTAATTTGCTATATTTTAGCTGAAGCACCGCAGACAGGTAGTTGAATGTCGTTGTACGAGCTCGATTTTATACCTAGTCTTTTTTGGTGCTCTGTGCTATCGTTAATAAAATTGCGCGACAAACATATTAAATTTAATCCAGTGAACTAGCTATAAATGTGTGATCGAGAGGATGCGGGTTTTGTGAGAAGGAAATAATAGACCGGACGAGCACAACGTGGTGCAGGCTGCGTTCAGGGAGGCGGGGTGTGTGTCTTCGTGCACGTAGCCGTGCAAACCAGTCTGTCCGTTGTTATACGAGAATTCCCATTGCAATGAGTGTATGACACTCTGCAATTCCGTATTCTGACCACTCGACTTGTGTTGCGTATCCATTTTATAACGCAGCTACTTGCTAACTGTAAGGTGAACATATTCACAGTATAACGCTTGATAACTCTTACTCTGAATTAAAACTGCAGTCTGAAAGCTGTAACACCTTAGTTTACTAGCTTTCTCTTTACTCTTATATTATCCTCGCCCCGTACTTCCTCTCCCTTTTCTGTGATAGCGGCTCAGTGTCTCCATCTTGGTGCTTGGTACCCTTCCGTGCCTCATTGTAAAATTTCTCTTTGTGCCACGGTGGGTATAGCTCGGCCTTGGCTGATGTACAGTGTGGTCTGATTTCGGACTATTTATAAATAGCTTTCACGATCATGTCCAAAACGCCATTGGGATATCTCTCTTATTTCGGTTCAGTCTTCGGTTTAAATAAAGCGGCCTTGAACTTTTGCACTACTCTTGGCAATGCCAATCTTTCCACACTGACACTCGAACTTGGGCGAGGCACGGGCAAGCAGACGAAGGCCCGGGTACAGAATCTCTGAACGTTCAAAGCTAATGCACAGACATATTACAAAGACTAGCGTGGCGGCCTGAGTTTGAATGTGATATTTACATGGGCGACTATAGAAATCTGCAGTTGTGACTATAGAAATCTGCAGTTGTGACTCCGGTAATCTCCGACCTTTACCCATTGGTTTCCCCGTGACCCTGGCAGAATGTTAAGGTCTGGTCGGTAACCTTCTCAGCATTGCACTCTGACCTTTCTGTATTGGGGAGAGGGAGCTCTGAGTCGACTGACCTTTACTTAGGGAATAGTGACTTCAGATGGACTAATATAGACTCACTTGACCCAAGGTAGTGTTACATTGAGAATGTCAGGGTGTTTCCCAGTGCTACACTACTGTACTGTACTGTACAGTCCACAAAAAGCAAATCAATTCACCTTCAATAGTGAAATCAGATTATAGATTGGACAATGGAGCAGCTGGCTAAAGCCTGTTTTACCGCCTTCGTTGATATTGGGAAGCACTGTAAATTTGATATAACTGATAACCCCTGTCTGTTCTGAAGGTATACATAGGCTACCATAATGATCTTTCCCCAAACAGAGGTGGTGTGTGGTGCCCCTACGATCTACCTCGACTTTGCCAGGTCCAAGCTGGATCCCAAGATTGGAGTTGCTGCACAGAACTGCTATAAAGTTGCCAAGGGCGCCTTCACCGGAGAGATCAGGTACTGCCCCTGCACCTGTGCGTGGGAAACCTCTGCACACCTGAATGCTGACTTTAACTGGTGTGCCCTCTGCTCTCCACTGATCTCTCAGCCCTGCGATGATCAAGGACTGTGGGGTGCACTGGGTTATCCTGGGCCACTCTGAGAGGCGCCATGTTTTTGGGGAAAGCGATGAGGTACTCTGACTCATTGGCCCTCATCTTCACCATGAATTGTTTGTCACTTTTGCCATATTTGAGTTTGTGTGCCTGTGTGTGTGCCTGTGTGCGTGTCAAGCAATCTCTGCAGCTTATTGATTTCTGATCTCTCTCTGTCCTCTTTCTCGCCTTGGCGTCTGATTGGACATCTCCCTCGTGGTCCCGGCAGCTCATTGGCCAGAAGGTGGCTCATGCTCTGGAGTCTGGTCTGGGTGTGATTGCCTGCATCGGGGAGAAGCTGGACGAGAGGGAGGCTGGCATCACCGAGAAGGTCGTCTTTGCGCAGACCAAGGTCATCGCAGGTAGCTGCCATGCTCTTTTCTATCTTATTCTTAACAGCTTTTTGATATTGTGTTTATTAAGTTTTCTTTTTCAAAATCAGTTATGGATTTATTGATTGCTGAACATGTGATTTTGACAGACAACGTGAAGGACTGGAGCAAAGTTGTCCTCGCTTATGAGCCTGTCTGGGCCATTGGTACCGGCAAGACTGCCTCTCCCCAACAGGTATTAACCTTGCACATCTGCAGAAGGCTGCCTGGGGTCTCTGCAGGAAGTTACACACACTGGTATCTGTTTGACAATGCCCCAGCATGACAGGACTGTTTCACATTTTCACTCTGTGCTCCGCACATCTCAGTCAGACCTATAAGACTGACAGGTGAAAGTTCAGTTTTTTTTTTTTATTGTTGTGTGTGAAGTGTTGGGCTTTTCCCCCTCCCTTCTGTTCAGGCCCAGGAGGTTCATGAGAAGCTCAGGCACTGGATGAAGGACAATGTCTCTGAGGCGGTGGCCAACTCTGTCAGAATCATCTACGGAGGTCAGTAAGAGACTTCAACTCCGTTTTCGTGCTTCTGTCCACCCTCATTCGCCCAAAGGATGTCTTTCCTGTATACACTGCAGTGCTAAAATACATGTATATGTGAGGTTTAATTTGCTGTATTTTACCATAGATTTTTCCTTTAATAATTCAGTTAGGTGTCATAGCATCTATTTTGTCTACTAACAAAAACACTAGATTATTTTTGCTTCTGGCCAGAGCATATTTCCACAACCACAGGGTAGCACAACCACAGTCTTGTCTGTTTGTCATAGGCATTTTGTACGTTCGTGTGGCATCATTTGTATGCTTGTGTGTTGACCAGTGCCCTCGTTTTTTTGTTCAGGTTCAGTGACTGGTGCCACTGCCAAGGAGCTCGGCTCCCAGAAAGACGTGGATGGCTTCCTGGTGGGCGGAGCATCTCTGAAACCAGAGTTCGTTGACATCATCAACGCTCATGCATAAAAGGGAAGCAACGTGAGCCTGTGAGGTCAACTGACCCAGTCACAGACCAGTACAGCACTTAGACCCCCCCCCATCCTTGTCTTTCCAGTGTTTATGTGATGTCACTGCTTCTGTTTCCTTTTTTTCCTTTACTGTTTAAAGGGACAGATTGACACGCGCTGTACTGCATTTCAGTTCACGTACTGCAAACGCAGCGAGTGCGCGAACCCGTATGTCACTGTTAAAACAAGCACTGAATTGATGAAACGCCCTGGACAAACGGGCATGTCCGTACCTTGTGTGCACACTTTCAGTTTTCGGGTGGTCAATCAGATTGAGTGTCCTTTCAATACGTAGGTGGCTTTTTGTGTAGTTGATGTTTTGTTGCTAAACCTTCCCTTTAGAATTGCATGTCCTGCTTTCTCATTGGCTGGTATGCCACAGGGGAGTGTTCCTCACCAGGTGTCAATCATGTCTTGGCCAATAATTGTTAGAGGGAAAGTGTGTAGGATAAAGACCATTTTAATAAACTGTAAGAAACTAAATGTGTACTTTTCTTTCTTGCTTTCCCCCCTTTGGAACCATCTCATTTTTTTCACGTCTTATTTCCACACCCAAATTGTCTCCTTCAACTGCACCTTGGCTGACAGTGTCTGCATGTTATTTGCAGTCTGTATCATTTCCAGATTTCTAAGTATCTTCTCCACTGTCCATATAAACTTACAGTATTTCAGTATGAGGTTTTCTAGCCAAGCTGCTGTGCAGTTAGCTGACGTGAATAACACTTTGTGAATGAAACACATGAAATGCACTTTTGTATGTCGCTTTGGATGAAAGCGTCTGCCAAATAGATGTGTAATGTCATGAGTCAATCAGGCATCAATCACTTTGTGGGGGCGGAGCTACCACAGTCACTTTCCTCCCTTTATGTGCTGCCTCTATACTCTTGTGATATCTGGTTACTACTAGGCTGGGACCAGCGAACCAGACTGACTAGGTTTTATTGGAGTATGTGGATCCTTAAGCGAGATGACAAATGTGAGCTAGTAATTCTAAAAATAGTTTTCTTCCTTGTGTAGTGCCTTGTCTTAAGACCCATTCATTCTGGTTGAAGCCCATAATAGCTACCCGTCACTCAAAATAATTTTCATCTGCAATAGCCATCCTCATCTGTATTTAATTTGTTTGGCCATCTCTGACTGTAACTTTAATGTGCCAGTAATAGGAGGTCTTCTATTCTGGGACTCCGGTGATAAATTCTTTTACAGACACATATGCTGTCAGGGGAAAATGACATGTGCACTTTGTGAGGTGACAGTATTTGATGCCTATCTGGCGGTTGTACATACATTAGCCACTAGATGGCGCAAGGTAATGCAGAAAGCTTTTTTTACTCCACTGTCTACTGCTGTTGTGCATAGCTGATATAGGAGTCAGAGGTGATGCACACAGCTGGTTCAGGGAGATTGTTCGGACCTGATCGACCAGAAGAGGTCGCTGGTGAGCAGCGTGCGGAGTGATGCAGCCAATCCCACTGTCTGAAACCTTCCCTGCGTGATGCTAGAAATCAGTTATACACTAGCCACGGTTATTACTGGACAACCTACTACGGATTGTGACCCTTTACATTCAATTCTGGTATTTCTAGAACAATAATTAAAACATTTCTCACCAATTAGTTGTGTATTATAACAAATGAATCAGTCCAGTTGCATTATATCACATTTTTTTTACATTACATTAATCTTACATTTAAGAGTGTGATACAAGAAACTTCTGGCATTTATCATATAAGTATTTATCATAATTATAATTAAATAGTTAAACAGAGTTTTTCATATACACTGCATTTCTTCGGCTCTTACTGTAGCACTGCACTCCTCTGCTGTTTGAAGGACAGCTCTGCTAATGCGTTTGAAACAAGTGTATATCCCTCTGGGTGCAACCGTTAAAATCATAGACAGGTATATTGCTCACTTCAGAGTTATGGCTTCATACTGAAAAAAACTTTCGCTGTGGTCATGATGCAATTGCTTGAGTGGGAAAAAAAAAACTGATTGTTAACACACAAGAAATTAATAAAATCCACACATTTTCCACACAAGTGATGTAAGAAATACGATGGTTGGTTAAAATAAAAAATACATTGGTTAAAATGAGAAGAATTTTCACCGCCTATCATGACTGGTGGTGCCTTTAAGAAATGAGACAGGTGAGCCCTGGGTGACTGAATCCTCACCAGGTCCTACCTGCTGCTCTGTGCTCTTTGTCATCAGCAGGTTGTTTTTATTGATGCACAATTTGCCACTTTCCATCTGGCCCTTCGGCCCGTCTAATGGGCTTCACAAGCAGAAACAGCCTGGAATTTATTGGTTTTGAATTGCAGTGAACACAGTGTACCGGAATCGTTTCAAATATAATCATGAGATAGTTATGCATATGAAATTAGATTTGTTCAAGAGGATTCATTAATATTTACCTGTGTAAATCAGCATTTACAAGAAATCTGAGAACAAGAAGAGGTCATCAGACACATGGTAACATACAGAATCCAATTTTAAATGGGAAATCTTTTGATCATGTGTCCCTATGAAGTTGTGAGCTATGAGCTTAATTTGAAAAGCACAGTTGCTATTGCAGGCTGACCCCAATGCTGCAATGTCCTCCATTGGGTTGAAGCATTTTCTTCTGTCACATGTCACCTGTTAGGCTTAAACTGATCATCGTTAAGCCATTACCCTCTAAATGGGGCTCCCTTAAACCGTTCAGGTGTAGGGGTATCCTGAATGCATTTTTATTTCATTAGAAAAAGGTTATTGGATTGCTTGGCCTGTTAAGTAGCTGTTCCAATATGTCGTCCCTTCGTCTGGCACCAAATCCAGTCACTGTGGCCAGCACTGTGCCTAATTTTTAAGTGAAATTATGGGTACAAACCAGGTGTAAACAGAACTCTCTAGTGTCCCTAGTGGTGCACAAAGGATGTCCACCTGAATGCAGACACTGTAAAGCAGAGGTGGCCAAAACCTGGACAGCAGCAGGGTCTGCTGGTTTTTGTTGTCACTCAATACTTAATTGATCTATTAAAGCAGTCTATTACACAGTGAACTCACCTCACCTGGTTTCGTGGGTCGAAAGTGGTTGTTGTATTTAAGGTGAAAATAAAGACTAGCAGACCCTGTGGCTCCCCTGGACCAGGGTTGGCCCTCCTGCTCGAAAGCTCTTCTCTCATCTTCAATTCACGGCACATGCAATTTATTTACCCCTTTGATGACCCAGGTATATATATATATATATATATATATATATAGTGTATTTGTACACACACACACACAGAAAGTGTCAGTTTCCCTGAAAGTAGAAAGTATCATGCCTGTTCCTCAATATAATCTTCCTGCCTTCCTCTCTGTTATCCCCAGGCAAAGCCTCTGATTGATGCCATCAATCAAAGTGTCACCTCAGCTCTTCCTCACAGCAGAGACCTGGTATCATGGCTCTCTGAGATTCCAAAACTCAGAAAAGGGATCAGACATATCTCTCATCTCATCTCATCTCATCTCATCTCATCTCATCTCATCTCATCTCATCTCATCTCATCGCATCTCATCTCTCTCTCTCCCTCCCTCCCTCTCTCTCTCCCCATCTAATGAAATGAGTGTCTGTTCATTCATAAGGAGAAGCATGGTATATAAATAAAAAGGATACATACAGACAGGTGTACACAAGGTGCAAATTCACATTTTGCTAATAATTGGTAAAACACAGTCAGACAACTCCTCTTCACACGAATGGACTCCACAAAATGCACAAAACTTGTTAATGCTCATTTTCATGCTCCAAACTCTTTTTGAGTGTGACAGCTGACAGCTATTTTATGTGACAGGATATAACATAAAGTGCCACCAAGTTGACATCAATGTATTAAATACTACCAGCCAACAAATACACACTAAATGCAATGGCACCATATAATTTGACTGTTACAATACGGAAATTACTGTCAAAAACTTACAGTCAAATATCAAAACACAAAAACCCACGAGCAGACTATAAAAGCTGGGGTGTGCAGCTCCAGTTCTGGATCGTTGGTGTGCCTGCTGGTTTTAGTTTCGACCAATTATTCTAGCTTAATTTTCTGAAAAAAATCTGTACACGCCAATCCTGGTTTCACTCCTACAGGGAATGACCATCTGGCCTGAACAGAGGTGGAAAGTCCAGAGGTCAGAAAATAATAGTCCTGCCATGTATTTCTTCCACCCGCAAACTCAGCAGGTTGATTTCACACATTAGTTCTACCTCCTTGTGCTAATTACCAAACCCAGGTGATTGGAACAAAATACTAGGGAGGACTTTTACTTTCTGAACCTGGATTTTCCAACTCTGGGCCTGAAGACTAGCCTGCCAGAGTCCAGCAGCATGGTGGTGACAAATCTCCTTCTAATTTTTTACTCAAGGAAATATGTGCTAAAAAGAATATTTACAATATTTATGGACTGACTTGCACCATGGCCGCCAACTAATGGGCATTTGCTTTGCGTTGTTTCCTCTTGTGATTGGTTGATCTGTGTGCTGCTGGCAGTAATCACTGGATGAGAGCTTTGAGTTTGATACAGGACCATGGCAAGTGAGTCTGACGGTGAGTTTGATACAGATGTATAGCAAACATAAATTTCTTGCAGGACGTCCATGCCTCCCTCCCCAGCCTTTAACTGTGACAAGTGCACCAATAGGATGGATTAGGCTACTGTGCTGTAGGAGTGCTTACTGTAGGATGTGTCCTAGGGAGGCATGTCCTATAAACACATTATGTATATGTGTATGTGTGCCTGTACTGTGCGGATGTATGTGTGTGTACAGTATGCAGGTGGATTTGTGTGCCTACATGTATTTATTTATTCGTGACCTGCAGGTTGACCCCACAGTGTATCTGCAGACTGGATGAGTGGGGTCACAAAAAAAAAAACAACATTCTGATTAATCATGGTTGGGTGGTGGGTGCGTGAGAAATAAATGTGAAGATAAATTATGTTATTTTACAGCAAATAAAAATATATTATCACATCTCTGAAGCTTTATTTGTTGTCTGGTGTGCATTAATAGACAGTGTTGTGGAGTGACAGAACTACATGTAATGGAGCTAGCACTCTGTCTCTTTATAGTTTTTATGCGGAGGGACACCAAAAAATAAAAAATAAATAAATAAAATAAAACATCAGAGGATGAGGTGTAACAGCCCAGACTGCCACTGTCCGTACCTCCGGAATAGGGAACGGCAGCCTTGTTCAACACCACAGGGGCACTCTAAAGCAGACAGTGAGATGGCCCCATGATGCAATCATCCCAGAGGGCTAAATGGCAGGCACTTGAAACACATAATTGCATGTATTTATGTTGTGTATAATACCGGCTATTTGCCTCTTTTTTTTTTTTTTGCATGGTTTTGACCACTATGCCATCTGTAAAGTATCCTATATCGCCATCACTTTCATTGTTTAGTTTATAGAAACATTTTGGGAGGTGTTTTGTATTTTCGTAATACAGTAAATTTAATGTATCATTGCCCCGCCCCTGCTGAGCAGCAGATGGGGGAGTGCTTTCCTAGCAAAGGCTCAGCACCCTGGAATAAATCAACATCTGCCCGCAACTTCGAATTCACAACTTTGAAGGATGAGTTTGCGATTGATCGTCACGAACGTCCAGGTAGTCTCAGCCATCGCGTCTGCTGCTGACAGGGGGAGGGTCGTGTGTGTGTGCGTCCTGCCGTGCCTGTTCCTCTGAGCCCTCTGCCACCACCAGGTCAGCACCCCGCTGGATGCGGTCAATGTGCCCGCTGATCCAGCTCCCCCGTTGGCTCGAGGTGCGTAGCGGTTTTTCGGGCCCTTTGGCCAGGGCTGAGAGATGTGGATAGAAAAACAGGGGAAAAGCATTAAAAAAATAAAGTGAATACATTTAAAGATAAGTTCTTACTCCCCGGTTTGAACTGTCGTCTCTTCCCTATGCGTTAATGGCATTATGTCAGTTCAGCAGGGCTCAGACTAGCATAGCATGGTATTGTGCAACAAGGCAGGAAAATCTACCCACTAAAACCTTCCACCCCTGGGAGAAGCTGCAGTCAGTTATACAGTGTGTCCCATAGGATTCCTGACAGCAGTCAGCACCGGCACAGTTGGGATTTGATTCTGGTCATGAGAATAACTCACCATGTGTATTAGAGTCTATGGCAGGACAATGGTGATACACTGGCAGGGACTGTAGTTCACCAGCCCACTAAGACTGTGTCTCAGCCTGTCTCTCTCTCTCGCACTGTCACAATATATTCTCTCGACAGGATGGCTTTAGATTCAGAGAGACTGATGTAATCTCTTTGTAACTGGTCCTTGGCTGCAGTGAGATCTCTATAATCTCTCTCTAATTGGTTCTTGGCTGCTGTGAGGTTTACATAATCTCTTTGTAAGTGGTCTTTGGCTGCAGTGAGGCTTATGTAGTCTCTTTGTAATTGGTCCTTGGCTGCAGTGAGGTTTAAGTAGTCTATTTGTAATTGGTCCTTGGCTGCAGTGAGGTTTAAGTAGTCTATTTGTAATTGGTCCTTGGCTGCAGTGAGATTTAAGTAGTCTATTTGTAATTGGTCCTTGGCTGCAGTGAGGTTTAAGTAGACTCTCTGGTGTTCTGTAGCAGTTCAGGTGCTGTAACCTCTCTGTAGTTGATCAGAAATTTAGGTGTCATACTTGAGAATCTCCAGTTTCACCTCAGGTTCAACAGCACTGAAAGAACCTCTGTCGTCTGTGTTAAGGGTGAGAGACAGAGAAAAACGAATAAGGAGGATGACTACCGATTCCCAGACACACTTTGGTCAACAAGAGAGTCATGAACACATAATGTAACGGCTGCAGCCTTAAAACAATTACCAGTGCACCGCTCGGGGCTGGAAGACATGAGCTGTTAATTTCAGTGTGAAAATAAGTGACAGTTGGCAGCCCACTCCGCACTGCACTGCTCGTCTCTTCTCTCCCACGTTGACTGGGGACATCACAACATTCAGACAGGCCTTTAAATATGGCCGGGCGTTGCAGTAATTTGCACTGGCAGTGGAAGATCAGAGCGATGTTCGCAGCCAGTAGGACAGCACACAGCGGCCCCAGACGCACCGCAGCTGGTCTACAGGGGAGGTGGACTGGCCACAGCTTCCTCTGTGGAATCTGAGCACAAAAAACCATAATAACACTATATCAGTCTGGGCAGTTTGGCAGCGCGCTAACAATAACACCATATATTTACTTTGGCTGCAGCTTATGTCCCGCAAGCTTGCCACTCAAAAAGCAGTAACTTATCCATAATGTGTAAAGGATCTCATCAGCTGAGCAACCGAACAACAACAAAATCTGAATTTTGACTCACTAAAAGACAAGTAATCATTTACAAAAAATTCTTTACATACAATGAAGTTATGGAAACGACCCTGTGTTATAGCTAAACACAAATGTGAACATTATTTGAATTGAAGCTACCGGACATAAAATAATTTTACAAGAACAAAGAGATAATAAAGTACATGAGTATGAACTTGGATTGATGACAGTGGGCTTGAGAGTGGGCTGTCAGCACACTGCAAAAAAAAAAACAAAAAAAACTTCTCAGTGGTAAGAATAGTTTTATTCTTACAATGTGCAAAGTGCAAAAATGTAGGATGAAAAACAACAGCTAATTCTTTGGCAATGTGCCTTCCTTAGTATTATAAGCCTAAGGACGTAGGCTTAGAAAAATAAAACAAGCATATCAAAAATGATATTTCCTCAAATAAAGGTCCCTTTAACTTCCCTGAATATTGCCATGGCCCTTCTTAAAATACATTCCATGAGACTGATCAATATTAAATGATGCAGCTAATTGGCCAAACCCCTTTAAAATAAATCTGTTATATAGGACATTTCTATTGTTCTAAACAATGATTGGGTCTTTCTGGAGTCTACATATCCATCTGTCTCCAGTTCCTGCCAATGGTGGTATTACTGTTCAGCTAAAAAGCTGAAAAAAATGGCAATAACTATCGACTTACTGGATGTGAATAAAAAATTATTTCAGATTACATTAAAGCACAAACAACTAGCAAGAGCAACATCAACAGTCATTCCCATGGGTTGCTCCAATGCTACATAATGACAGGAGTGCTGAATATTTATACCTATTTAATTCACACAGTCAGGGCCTCTTAGCAATGCATAAGGGATCTGTTCAGGTGTGCTGTATATTTCAAACCTGCTAGGCTTCACATTTGTGTATGAATTATCCAGGCCCTTTAGCACAGTTGACTCATCTTGTGGGGACATCTGCACTGTCTTCACTGTCTCCATAGCAGTGCTTAGACCAGTTCGGGATGCTCAGTGTCTGAACTGATGCAAACTTGCTCCCTTCTCTGGTACATGAGTATATGATTGCGTGCACATATGTGTGTGTGTGTGCATGTGTGTCTGTGTGTGTGCATATAATTTTGTGCGTTGATTTGTTAGTGTACCACGTGAGTTCTGGTTGAGAATTATCGACACCAGGCAGATGCTTGTGTTTTTTTTTAGAAACAAATTTGTTACTTCCTGTGACTTCAATGTGCCCATGAAAAAACACTTGTTTACCCTTGTGATCCCTACTACATAAGCCACACATGTTCAGTTCAAGTCTACTTTCCTTGGTCTAATTATTTACATACCCCTTAACTGTTAAAAATTCACCCATTCAAAATATTGCAAAATGCTAAATGTTATGATATTACTGATTGAATTGTATTCTTTCTTGTATTCATTTGTGGAAACACATCCCTGGTCTTATATCTGAAGGAGGGCCATCATAAGAAGGACACTGTAGGGCACAAAATCCAGAGTCTTAGCAGAGTAGTAAAACTGATTAAATGGTCTCTTGGTGGTTTGTTTCTCTCCCTACAGACTGCTCACTGGAATCCTGATATGACTCATGTGAACCCCATCAGTCCTGATTTAGCTTCCGTCTCCCAGTGGAGTCTGGACTGCAGCACGAAGTTGCTATAATGGATACACAAGTGTGTGTGTGTGTGTGTGTATGTGTGTGTGTGTGTGTGTGTATGTGTGTGTGTGCGGGGGGGGGGGGTTATTTAGCTATTTACTGGTACGTATTTGTGTGTGCATGTGTCCATATGTGTGAGCGTGCATTTGTTTGCGAGAGAGTGAGTGTTTCCGCATGGTTTGTGCATGCTTGTGCCCAACTTCAGAGGGAAATTCCAATATTTTTGTGAACCCCAGTATAGCACAAAATATGTTGCATTAATTTGAAAATATTTTAAACTCAATTAAAGTATACTTTATATTCTGACCCTATCTTAAGTGGTCAGAAAGCCTTTGTTGGGATCTATGGAACACATGAAACAACCGTGTAACAATTGCTTGCTCACTGCTGTCTTATCTTCCTCTGGCTTGCCTATCGCCGAGGTCACATGATCGTAGACCTGTCTCCCGCAGTCTCCTGGATACAGTCACTTTCACGTAATCTGTAAAACCTGATTGGTTAATGCAAGGTTTACTGTGTCTAAACGTGAGTATGGTTGGCTGCAACTTGCTGTGGTTTGTTCAGAGCTAATGCTGACCTGCCTGCAGCTTCTTGTCAGTCTGATGAAGATGAAGGTGAAGATGAACTCTCGAGTGTGAGGGGAGAGGAAGAAATGGCCAGGAAGGAGCCTTTCCAACATGCAGGCACACAGAGACAGCAACATGCTAAATGAATGTAAAATGCCTGAATCAGCAGTCACTGCAGTGCACTTTTTTAAAGACATTTTAGAAAAACAAAGAGTACTTACCAACCGTCCATTTTATTTGGACATGTGATCCAGGAGGGGGCGCTGTCGAGGCACAGACACACCGCTTTTTTCACACTTGTGCAAGTTATTGGTGGTTAACAAGTGGGGGGAAAAAAGCAAAGATGGCCAAGCACAAGCAAAACCTATAGGAATTTGAAGCAGTCTGGAACTAACAAATTTATTGTTTGTCCATTTCACATATTCTAATGAATAATTTCCTCTAAGCAACAACTTCTTTTCCATTTCTTTTATTTTTTCTCTCAAAAAAACCATCACCAGAGTATCCAGGTGACAGTATATTCATTCTTCTGGTGCCCACTGACATTTACGAATAGATTATAACCTTTCAGAAATACAGAGAAAAACCTTAATGTCAGACCAACATTTCTCCGGTACATGAAGTTGAATAAGTGCAAGTTGGATGTATATACTGAATTTAGTGGAATTCAAAGACCAAAAGCCATATCGTATCTGGAGTATCACGCTGTTAATATATAGATAGAGATATGTATACAGATATACACATACAGAGACTGGGTATAGTTAAAGCACACAAAGCATCAATAACAATTCATAACGAGTGAAAATAATCAACACGATTTTAATCTTCTTCATGTTCATAAGAATATAATTCAATGCGGAGAAGGGGGCATGAGGCCATAAGAATGATGAGATTAATAATCTGAAGCAGAAAAAAAATGTTCTTGATGTGACTAGATTTTTATTCAAAAGCAAAATGTTTTTGAATAAATTCTATTTCAAAACAAAAAAGCGTATATAGAAAAGCATTTTGATTCAGTCAAGAATTTTCGTCTGTGAAAAAATGCATTTGAAATCTGGACTGTTTCCACTGTACTGAGATTGCACTCCACTGTTTGGCAGCAGATTCCTGAATTGACTGACAGACGTGTTGCACACACAGCATGTCCATTTTGGTGTGTGTGTGATTTGTATGTGTTGTTGGTCCGGCTGGTAAGAAAGAGGGGAAAGGCTTATTGTGATAAACAAACCAGTGTTTGTGTAAACCTTTACACCCCTACCTACACTGCACACTCTTACCGCCTGCTGCTTGGTGCCCGCCTGCCCCCCCCCCCCCCCCCCCCCGAAACCCAAAGCAAGTGTCTGCCGTTGTTCCCATGGTGAAGTGAGCGACTCAAGAACTGTAATCAATCAATCAATCAGCTTTTATTTGATGCAGCACTCCTTGCAATCAAACTGTCACAGGGTGCTTTGCAGTGTGCTGTTTCCCCCGGGAACAGAATAAAGAATGAAACACTTGACACTGAACAGGGAAACTAAAGAATAAAATAAAGACCCCAACCGTCTGGTCAGGATAATCTCCTTGAGATTTGCAGGAAAATTTATATTTATTATGTTCTATGTCAGTGAAGGACAGTTTGTCAAAGAGAGAGAGAGAGAGAGACACACACAGAGAGATAGATAGATAGATAGATAGAGAGATAGACATACAGATACAGATAGAGAGAGACAGAGAGAGGGGGAGAGAGACAGACAGATAGAGAGAGGGAGAGAGACAGATAGATAGAGAGACATACAGATAAAGAGAAAGAAAGAGAGAGAGAGAGAGAGAGAGAGAGTGATGCTAGTGGCAGACAGCGTTTCCTGTTCAATGCAGATCCTATTATTTTTACACTGGGGTGGAGGGGGGGGGGGGGAGGGTGTGGGAGTGTAAGAGCGAGCACAGTCTCTGTTCATGTCCTCCGGGACTGGGACTGAATGCTGCGTAGTATATAATGCCATAACGATGGAGCCGCTTTGAGTTCAGGTCCTTCCATTGCTGGAAATCACTGGCCTGGCCTGGTCCTTGTGACTCAGCATGATGCTCGCAGAGCCAGCAATCACCCACCACTGCTGGTTCTTTGAGTGCCCACCTCGTCCCGCCCCCCCCATCTGTCCATAGAACATTTTCCCAAAAGGCTTGGGGGTCATCTAGGTGTTTTTTTTTTCTTTGCAAATGTGGGGTGAGCATTGATGTTTCTCTTGGTTAACAGTGGTTTCCATCTTGCTACTCTCCCATGAATCCCATTTTGCCCGGTCTCTTTCTTATTGTGAAATCATGAACACTGACCTTAGCTAAGGCAAGAGATACCTGCAGTGCTTTGGGTGTTCTTCGGGAATATTTTGGGACTCCCCTGGACAAGTCACTGTGCCTTTGGATAAATTTTGGCAGGCTGGCTGCTCCTGGGGAGATTCACCACTGTTCCAAGTTTTCTCCATTTGGAGACAATGACCAGGGCCTTAGAAATGGCTATGTAACCCTTTCCACAATTATATATTTAAGTTATACATTTAAATATCACAATTATGTATTATATATAAACTTTTCCCTCATCTCTTCGTGAATTTTCTTTTATCGCGACATAGTGCGCTTAAACAAGCTTTGTGGTGACTATTCACTCTGATGGCAAGGTTCAATATGAGTGAGGTTTAGATTCAACAGGACTGGTTTCAAACAAGCCTGGCTGTTTTTAGAGAGCTGAATCTAAGTATCAATGAACTTCGGATGTTTATTTTTTGTTAAAGAAATGAAATAATAATTAACTAAATGTGTTCTGTTTCCCTTCATCTAATATCTGATTTTTCATTGATTCATTGTGCAATAATTTAGGAAATTAGGAAGGGGGCAAATACTTCTCACAGCACTGCAGGTGTAATTTTAATGCTTTTTAAAGTTTTGTATCGCCCACACGTTATGTAATACACAGAAAGTAGAAGTGTATGCAGAAGAAGTGATACCTTTAAATTGTACACAATTATCAATATATCATGGAAAATGTTTAGTGAGTGTTACTGAGATAACACGGCCCTGTCTCTCACAGAGTAGGATTGCATTACGCAGTGTCTTTCATCCAGTGGTCTTGAAGTGCTTTACACAGTGACCCACCTAAACCACCACCAATGCATAGCACCCAAACTATGAAATCCCTGGCAGCCATTTTATGCCACAGCACTCACCACACATCAGCTGAAGGGGAGAGGGAGGGATTTATTTTCGCCAGTTGAACTTGGGGAGGGGGGTGGAGGGGTGGGGGTGATTAAAATGGCCAGATTGAGAGAGGCAGATTTGGAAATTTTCCAGGACTCCAGGGAGCCCCCCCCCAACCCCCGCTCTTCACAATGTGTCCTGGGATATTTAATGACCACAGCGAGTCAGGACCTCACTTTCACATCTAATTTGAAGGACGAGGTGCTTGTGCGAAAAAAAAAAACCCTGCGCGATTTAGACTGTGGAGCCGTGTAAAAAAAAAAAAATAATAATAATTTTTTTTTAAACTCAAATAAATAATACAAAGGTTCATGTGAAATGGAGAGCGGTGCCATGCTAACGGTTATGGATATCACGGCGTTAGCGCGTTTCCGTAGCGAGGAGCGGCTGCGCTGCGCGGGGAACGCCGGAATGCAGCTGGTTGAGAAATGTGCACAGGTGGCCAGCTCCCTTCCCGCGGAGCCGCCATCTTACAGGTGCGCTCGGGCTCCGCAAATCACGGCGCAATCTGGCCAATTAATCCTGATTACTGACCCAATTAGGCTAAACTGCCATTTGGATGAATGAAGTGGACCCTCTGTCCAGGAGCAAGCCAGCCAAATCACAACACACACACACACACGCACACACACAACACACAACACACACGCACGCACACACAACACACACACGCACACACACACACACACACACACACACGCACACACACATATACACACACGCACACAACACACACACAACACACACCACACACACACACACACACACACACACAACACACAGCACACACCACACACACACACACACACACACACACACACACACACACACACAACACACACACACACACACACAACACACAACACACACACACACACACCACACACACACACACACGCACACACGCACACACACACACACACACGCACACACACAACACACACACACACACAACACAACACACACATACACACGCACACTACGGGTGCCGTGCAGTTCAGTATGCGTTGTGTCCACATGAATATGCAGTAAATGCTCAAATGGATACCTGAAATATTTAGAAAAAAAAAACATTTCATTTATTTTAAGACTCTTTTTTTCTTTCATTTGCATTTCTTTGTTCACAGGGAAATTCAAAATTCAAAATAAAACTGATCATACCATGAAAATGTAAAAAAATAATAAAAAATAATATGTATATATAATAATATAATTATTAACAAACAGACAACATTAAGAATAATACGATTAATAATAACAATCATAATATGACACAAAATCATAGGCCTCATGCATGCTCATAAAATTTCCACCAGTCGGAGTGGAGATTACTAAAAAGAACAAAAAGTCCCACCAGTTAAGATTCAGCATCTAGCTACATGCAATGACATAAAACCTTATTTACAGTCCTTCTGGCTTAATATATAGTACACACACTGTATTGTGGCCTCCAGCAAATATACATAATATATTACAGGTCATACACCGTAGTTTTAAGTGTATTTGCTCAATGTCCCGGAGCAAGAATCAATGACATATTAAACACACTACTGTGTTAAAAGGCCTTCATTTTCATTTTAGGCTCTTCATCTTGTATCTGTGCTGTTTTTTCTTAAGGGCAAGTTGAACTGAAAAATTGCTTGATTTAATATGATTATTCCGTCAGTGGGTCATTCATTATTATCATTATTATTATTATTTTTTTACCATAATAAAATCTGCATCTGAAAAGTGCTAGATAATGAGAATTCTGCGTTCCTCTCTTTTCTTTTCTTTTTTTTTCTGCCGTAGGATGGCCTGCCTTCGTTTTGTTGTGCGGAACGTGAGTTTAAAGGGGATCGGTCAGCTCGCACCGGCTGCCAGCTTTATTCCGGTTGTTTACGGTCGTGTGCAGAGCTCTGTGGCAGAGCTTCAGTATTTCCCTGCGAGCCCAATTTCGGATGATCTAAGGACGACTCATCGAGCAGGCGCCGAGCGGGGGGGCGAAGCGCCGCCGTCGCCCCGAAAAAACCGTCGGGCCGTCCGTCCGTCCGGGGGGCGAAGGAAACACACTCGCAGGCTTCAGCCTGCCGGTCTCCAGGGGCATGCGCCCCCGGCGACACCGGGATTCAAACAGACAGAAATCGCAGGGGTGCCTCGTTGTGTGTGCCCGGGTCGAAGGTTTGGGAGGGTCCCGGGACGCGTGTGAACGTGGCCCTTTCTTCGGACGCCGTAGTCTCCACACCTCTACTTCGGCCCTTTTTGTTTTTTTGTTTTTTTTTTCTCTCGCTGCGTTGGGTCACCGTGCCTTTCGCTCAGTCAGTGAGTTCACAAATATTCAGTCTCCTTGGGTTATCTCTTCATTTGCACACGGTGTCCTTCTTTTTATTCATCCGTGGCTGCTTTCTCCTTCTCTCTCCTTCTCTCTCACTCTCTCTCTCTCTCGCTCTCTCTGCCCCCTCACAGCGTCTTGTCACTCTCTTTTTTCAGGTGACTGAAAGACAGAGCCAGAGATGACACAGGGTGGACAGGGACGGGTCTCATAATGCATAAAGTGGCGAGGGCGAGAGGGGAATTTGGGCAGCGTTATTAAGATGCAGCTAAAGTCCATGAGCTCAGCTGGGAGGGCAAGCAGACTGCTGACACTCACATTTTGATAACAGATTACAAATGCAGCTTTATAGAGCTGAGCAGCGACTGGACTGTGGCATTCACTAAACCAGCACGCACACACAGGCACACACATGTATACACACACACACACACACACCTCTAACCACACACATACACACACATGTCCAAACGCACACACACACACACACACACCTCCAAATGCACACATATGCACACATCCAAACACACACACGCATACACACACTCACACACACATACCTCCAAACACATACAAACATTTGCACACATACACACACATATGCGTGCACATGCACACACATACACACACACACAGCTCTATCTCTACACAAACACACACACACACATAGCTCTGTTAGCTTTCTCTGTTAGCTCTCAGTGCTGAGTATCCCAGCATGCACTGGGAGGCCTGTCATTAAGAGCGCGTGGCGGTGTGAGGCACGGCGGTGGCAGAGCGCTCACCTGTAGTACTCGTCCTGTGTGAGGGAGTGGTGGTGGTGGTGATGGATCCACTGCTGCTCCAGAGCCAGTCTCTGGATCTGGATCTCCGCGTTCTGGGCCTGCTGCATGGCCTGGAGCTGGTGGGCCGCGGACATGGGGCCGGACAGGGAGGAGGGCTGGGGCAGCTCCCGAAACGGGGCCCCTGTGGAGGGGGAGGGGGGACGAGGAGGTTAGAGAGAGGCCAGGATTTTAACTCCCACTTCCAACACACGTTCTCATTCAAAGAAACACAGACAGTAGAATAGAGGGGTTGAGTGAGAAAGAGAGGGAGACAAGAGTAACTAACACAGAGCCAGATTAAAAATAATGGCTGACAGGACTGAGCAGTTACAGAAACACAGTCAAAATGGGGTGCATTCAGCACGGCTACGTGTTGGGATAGCCCCTGAATCTTAACTTAAAATGTATGTCAATTAAAATGTGAATTCATTATGCATAAATATCTGTATTTTCTCATTTTCTCAACTCTGTTATTGTCACCCAGTTCTACTATGTATAACGCATTTGAAATATATTTGTTATTGTCCAAATGATCATTCGCTCTACATGGTAAATGGTAAATGGACTGCATTTATATAGCGCTTTTATCCAAAGCGCTTTACAATTGATGCCTCTCATTCGCCAGGCATTGGGGTTCGTGCCTGCCAGGACACTTCGACACCCAGGCGGTTTGAACCGGCAACCCTCCGACTGCCAGACAATCGGTCTTACCTCCTGAGCTATGTCGCCCCACATTGTCCCACCCTAATGCTACCCTTTCTGCATTTTAGTTGTTTCTAATGCTTTCTCTTGTCTTGTCAATTTGTTTTAATAAAAAAAGAAACCATAAAGCCGACTGTGTGATAATACAGCGGAAACTGATATATGGATTGGTGAAGTGACACTAAGTGAAGAAAACAGATGTATCAAAAAAGCAGTGACTGGAGTGGGGGGGCGGGGAGGGACAGGGGTCCTCCTCACCGAAGAGCTGCTGGCGTAGAACCTCACTGTCAGTGAGGGGGTGTGCCAGGATGGGGGGTCCCAGGGCGGCCCCCGGATAGGGCAGACGGGCGAGGGGGGACCCTGACGCCAGGGGGTCCATCAGGGGGTGCACCCCGCCCGCTGCTGGCCGATAGAGATGCAGCAGGAAAAGAAAATGAACAAGAGACATAATTATCAGGAACAGAAACAGCACATCAAAGCACATCAATCGATTATATCTGCACATCTTATAGACAATGCGTATCTGTAACTGGGTAACTGCGGGCGCAGTCACTGCACAAATTCAGCAATGAATGGTGCTTTGGTGGGATGACCACAGCACTGGCAGTGAATACCTGTGTCTTGCTGGTGCAGGTGGAGGTGGGAGTGGATGTGCGAGTGCTGGTGATGATGTGGCGTCACGTTCATCATCTGGAGCCGCCCCAGGGACTCCCCGCCTCCTCCTCCTCCGCCTCCTCCTCCTCCTCCTCTCTCCCTCTCTCTCTCCCTCTCTCGCTCTCTCTCTGCGGTGGGAGGCCCCGTCCTGTCCCGCTCCCTCTCCCCGCTCCTCTCCCTCTCTGCCCCGCCGGGAGAGCGGCTCTGGGCGGGGTAGTTTTCGGGGGGAGCGGCCGGAGCCGGGGCGGGCTGAGGGTGAGAGGAGAGGGAGTGGGGGAAAGAGGAGTGCGCGGAGGGGTGATGGAGGGAGGAGGCCGGGTTGGCAGCCGGAGCAGGAGGAGGGGGAGGAGCAGGGGCGGGAGGGGTGGGGGCCACGGCAGGGGTTGGATGGGAGGGGAGAGAGGGTGGGAGGAGGGAGGAAGGGGGAGGGGCAGACAGGGATTGAGGGGCTGGGTTAGGGTTGCGGTTTGCTGGAGCGAGGGCGGGGTTTTGGAGAGGGGGCGGGGGAGGGGCTGGCGGGGGCGGGGTCCCATAGAGAGACACCTCGGCGGCTCCGCCCGCAGCTCCCCCGAGGAGCAGGGAGTGGGGGTGGGCGTGGGACAGGGCGAGCGCCGGGTCCGTCATGGTGCTGGACTGGTACACCCGCTCCTCGCTCTTAAACTCGAACCCGGGTTTTACACGGTCCCTGTGCGCTACCGTGTGAGGGAAACCCACCCCCCCGAGGCCGCCCCCCATCCCCCCCGGCCCAGGGCCGCCCATCCCGTGAGCCCCGATCCCCGGGCCCCCTTCCAGCCCTCCCCCATACAGGAAGCCCAAAATGGCCGCCGCGGTGGCGGCATCGGCGGGCAAGTGGTGCGGGTGGGCCAGCGCCGGGTTTTGGAACTGGGGCAGGAAGAAGGAGGGGTGGACGTGGTGGTGGGCGTGTGGATGGGCGTGGGGGTGCAGGTGGGGGTGGTGGCCTTGCACTCTGCCCGCCGCGTTCAGGGGCGACATGGCGTGGGGGCGGGCGTACTCGCTGAGCGTCCTCAGCGCAGGGGTGTCCGGGCCCAGGTAAGGACCCCCTAATCCCACCCCTAGGGCTCCCTGGGGGGTCCCCATGGGCGCCGAGCCCCCTGCCATGGAGGGCAAGAGCAGGGAGTGAGAGAGAGAGGGGTGCAGGTGGTGGGACGGGTGGAGGGCGTGGGAATGGTGGGGGTGGTGGGAAGGGTGGTGGTGGTGGGCGTGGGGTGGCGGATGGACGGCCGGATTGCTGGCTGAAGAGGAGGAGGAAGAGGACGGGTCTAAGAGGATGGAGGAGGAAGGGGGGAAGAAGAGGGAGGAGGCAGATCGGCTCCCTCCACCCACTCCTCCACCGGAGCCACCGCCGTTGTCCTTCTGCGAAAGAGAGACAGAAAGAGGAGAGGCAGGGAAGGCAGGAGAGAGAAAATCAATAAGCACAAACACTGATGGGACGCGAGGCACTGCAGTGAAACACAATTCTCCCGTTCCTCTTCGACACAGTTTTTTAGCCATCAGCTTCCGCTAGCTTATCTCTGTCCCTCTTTCCTTCCAACGCAAGTACCGAGGCTGTCTTCCTCCCCCCACCCCCCACTGCCTGTCTCCATCCATCACATCCCCCGTTTGCCCCAAAACCCTACCTGCAGGTGTCTTTCCACTTCCCTCTCCCGCTCCCTCTCCTTCTCCCTCTCTCGCTCCCTCTCCTTCTCCCTCAGGTCTCTGGCTCTCTGCTCCACCTCTCTCCTGGCTCGCTCGATTGCCTCGTTCCTCTTCTTCCAGAGCTTGGACCCGTCCAGGGGGACGAAGAGGACGTCGCTGCGGGCACACGAGTTCCCGGGGCCCCGGTCCAGAACCCTGTGGAACCTGCGGCCAGAACATCGCCGTCACTTCCCAGCATGCCTTGGGCTCAACGTGCATCATTAGAATCATTGTTCCAACAACAAGGAACATATTTTCTTCTGTAATGGTCTAATTGCTCTCAAGTGAAATATGCTGGTTCAATGGTTGACTGAAAGGAAAACTACACAGAGCAGATGGTCCAAACACATTTCCTGGCATGAAACCCGCACGCAAACCCAGACATCAGATGCTCGCCATCACCAACCAATCATGCGGGCTCACCGTGCTGACTGGCTGGCATGGATTGGGATATCCACTGGCTTAGGCTCTGGCGAGGGACTTCTTAGGGTAGGAGCAGGGCTATCCGTTTCCTCCCTCTCCTCCATTGGCTCCTCCTTGATGACAGGTGGAGGTGGCGGAGCCGTGGACGAATCGGTGAGCCCGTCTCCTGGAAGAGAGGCACTGGAGGGAGGGGCTGAAACGCTATTTCCAGGGTTTCCAAGATTCGGGTGGATTTTTGACGCGTTGCCATTGTTTTGGGGCGAAAGTGAGTGAGCGTGAGCGTTGCTATTGCTATTGCCGCCGGTGGCATTGTGATTAGTGCCGCTACTGCTGTTGCTGCTGTTTGCGAGATTGTTCAAGCTGTTGCCGTTTGTGTGATAGGAAGCATTAAAAGGGGCGTGGCTACTTAAATTGCCATGATAGGGGGAAGGCCTAAAACCGGCAGCACACGTGGTGGCTGTACCAGATGCAGGAAGCGGAGCGCTGGTCGAGGAGAATCCTGGAATCTGATTGGCTGAGGGGCTGGGGAGCGGGGACAGGGGAGTGGGGGGGGTCAGCGTCGGATTAGAAGAATGGTACGCTCCTGGCCGTGTGTGGTTGGCCCCAAGACTGGAGGGCGGGAGGGCCTGGGTGAGGGAGGAAGGGGGCGGGAGAGGAGGTGGAGGAGGGGCGGGATACGGGGCGGAAGGGGGACGAGGGTGACAGGAGGAGGGGGAGAGGGACGGGGGCTGGCCGGCGCGGGTGAAGAGAGTGGACGAGCCGGCGTCTCTCTCTCGCTCCCTGTCCCTCTCTCTGCCCTGCGGCGGCGCCCCCTGTCCTGGGTAGTGCGGGTGGGACGCCAGGGCCAACTGCGACCCGCCGGGGTAATCCCGGACGAGCCCCACTCCTGCGCTGGTGGGGCTGGGGTACTCTCTGGGCCCGGCGGGGAGGGGGACAGAGGAGGGAGGCACAGCTGGGGGGTACTCTTTCGCCCCCGGTGGGGGGTACTCTCTCAGAAAGTGGGAGGAGAGAGAGTCCGAACCAGAGGAGGAAGAACCTTGCGAGGACTGCATCGGTGCTTGCTGCTGCTGCTGCTGCTGCTGCTGCAGGGCGAACTCCATGGAGGGGGGGTAGTCTCGGTTGGAGGAGGCCTGTGGCTGGCAGAGGGGGGCCAGGGAGGGTGGAGGAGGGTGGCTGGGGGTGCCGCTCTGGGGCGAGGTTGGGGCATCGCGGTTAAGCAGCGGGGTCGCGGGCAAGCCCCCCGCCGGCGTGGCGGCGTTCCCGGAGGAGGCGGCATTATTGCTGGGGTTGCTATTGGCCCCCGCCTCTCTCAGCTGCCCTGCGAACTCCCCCCACCTGCCCTCCTTCTCCTTTGGGTGCCCGCCTCCTCCACCAGAACCAAAGTCACGGTTCTGTGCTGGGTTCTGGTTCTGCAGGGTGAACTCCCTCCCGGTTTCTCTGTCCCTTTCTCGGTCTCTCTCCCTGGATGGGAAACTCGATGCGAAGTCGCGGGCTCCCTGCGCGGGCCCGGACCCGTCCCGGCCAGAACCCTGGGAGCCCAGCCCGGTATACTCCCGGCTCTGGCTCACCGACAGACTCCCGAACTCCCTCGCTTGGTTTCCGTTCGGACCGCAGGTGCTCACGCTGCTGCTGCTGCTTATGCTAGCGCTGCTACTGTTGCTGCTGCTGCTGATGCTGACCGAAAACTCCCTACTGATGTCTCTCCCCCCAAAGTCCCTCACCCCACCCCTCTCCCTCTCAACCCCCCTCTCTCTCTCCCCCGCTGCGTACCTGGGGAGGTACTCCCGGTGGGGGTGAGGCAGGTAAGGAGGGTGGGACGAGTGCCGAGAGGCGGGGGGATTGTAGACGGAGGGCAACTGCTGCTGCTGCACTGGGGGGTGTGGCTGTTGCGAGTGATGGTTACCGGGGTAACGGGAGAAGCCCCAGCTCCCGGGGCCGCCGGGGCCCCCACCCCCCGACCATCCAGTGGGACTGTAATGATGAGGGTGAGGCGGGGGCGCCGGCTGGGGCAGGGGAGTTATCTGGGGCAGCAGAGAAGGGGGGGCTGTTTTGTCGACAGCTTTCTCGGCCCTCTCCATTTTGTCCACCTTGGGTTCCGCCTGCAGGTTTTGCCCAAGCTCCAGAGGTTTGAGGGCAGGGGGCGGAGGCAGGGGCGGAGGGTGTGGCGCGCTGGGGTTGGGGTGGGGGTATTCTGCCCCACTGGCCACGCCCTTTGACACACACTGGGCGCCAGCTTTGGAGTTTAATCGATTGCCACTGAGCGCGCTGTCGGCATTTGGGTAGTCCATCTTGTTTGCGAGTTTCGACTCCAGGGAGAAGTAGGACTTCCTGTTGCCGGCGTCACTTGCCGAATCGCCCGTTCCACGAATGGTAGGAGGCAGAGAGGAGGCAGGTTTTAGAACAGGACTGTCCTCCATCCCTGCATCCCCATCTCTCCTTTCTCCACCTCCAGACTCTTCCCCTCTTCCTGCAGTTCTCCTCTCGTCCCCTCCCGATTTCATCTGCCCTCCCTCCCTCCCCCTGTCTCTGTCCCTCTCTCCTTGTTTTGGTGAGTCAGGGGAGTCGGACTCAGAATCCAAACTGGCCAGAGGGGATGCAGAAAGGCTGGGCGACGAAGAACGGTTGTCCTGGTCAATGTCCCGCCCACTGCTCAAGCTGCTGCTACTATTTGCTAAGCTGCCGCCAACCGAGCTTCGGCTGCCCTGTGATTGGCCGTCTTCATTATCGCTCTCGCGTGATTGGCTGGCACCCGCGGGTGGCGGTGGAACAGTGGTAGAGGTGTCGGCCGGGTGAGTCGAAGGTGGGGGAATAGAGGAGGAAGAATCCTGGAAGGAAAAATAAGGGGTCACATTTTTTTTTTAAACACAGACGTAAGACGCACCTTAATTGACTACATCACGTTACTGCACACAGATCAGAGACTGACTTGGGCCTTCTGTCTTTTAGGTGGTGGCACGAGTCCCTCCCCTTCACTTTCCGAAGAGTCATGGCCTTGCGATCGGCGATTGACGCGTCCTCCAGCCAAATCCTCTCCAGAGGCTCTCTGCCGACAGCGATAACAGCGTCCACATTTACAAACTGCGTTACCAGACACCGGCACGCGTTTACCGACGCACCGATAGACAAAAAAATGAAAGCATTCTTATGAAGCACTCCCAAAACAGAGAGACAGCCGGATGTTACAGTATAAAGAGCACTGAAAAGGCCACCAGAACGGCAGATATACCAACGACGCGAACAACGACAGCGAACAGTCGCGCGTTCGTCAACGCCGAACGGACTTAGCGGACGGCGCGCGCGTGCGCACGCAGGCAGACGGTGACAGAGCGTACCCGCGCGTTCACCACCTCGGCCCGCGGGGGCGAGGGAGAGGGCGACTCACCGTTTGCCTGTCGCTCCGTTCGGCGCGCGAGGGACTGGGGTGAGGGCGTCTGCCCCTCCTCTCCTCGCTGCCCCCCCGTCTGCGCCCACTGCGCATGGGCATCTGGGATGGGGGGGGGGAGAGAGGCAGAGGGGGCAAAAACACAGAGATTTGGAGAAGGGGTAGAGATAGATATGGGTAAATTTGATAGACGTTTGGCAAGTAGCGTCGAAAAAACAACTGTCACCCCGCTCCCCTCCCCTCCGTCTCCCTCCCCCCACTTGTGTTAGTTTGTGTGAAATTCTTTCTTCTGGTTCCCCCACCGTTTCCCATGCAACTGAGATTAAACAGGGTCTCACCAATTCTTTGTGAGTTCGCGTCTTCATTTTTGCTGTTTTATGCCTTCCATATCTTCCCGCTGGCCATTAGAAGAACTAAGCTGGCGGCCTGTGGGTAAGTTAAAAACCTGTGGAGGGAAAAGGGGGGGGGGGGGGGGTAAACAAAAGAAAAATAGCATGGGATCAAGACGTAGCTTTAAACCGAGCTTCGATTGCACATTTTGGGTCACTCTGCGAAATCAATGGAATGCAATCCTTCGTAAATTCATAAAATACGAGGTCTCCGCACCCGTGTTGCTACCCATCGGGGGAGATTCCCAGCTTGGTGTTTTCAAATATCAGTTGTAATGAATCACAGGCGCAAGACACAGAACAGCGTTGCGCAGTACAGCCACACACTGAACAGCACCGTATAATGCACAGTTCAGCCACCTGGACCCAGGTACCCAGCTATTCCATGGGCACTGAGTAATTTAACAGGGCTGCAGACCCCCACTGCACGATGACGGCTGGTACTGGCGGCATACGCCCAGCGCCCACAGATACAACGCAAACACACTGCGTGCCCTAACTACACACACTCCACAGCAAGTGTCATCAAGGTTAACTTGCATCAATAAGCCATCTGAGTACACTGCAAAATGTCAGACACCTCCCATTCTTCATGAGCACAAAAAAACACACGCATGCACACGCGCGCGCACACACACACACACACACTCGCACGCGCACACACACACACACACACAAACACAGTTTATTTTGAGTGAAGACATAGCGCACAGTCTGTGTACTTACAAACCACAACATATTGCCAAGCACACACGGAAGACCAGATACTGCAGGTAACCGGGAATCACACTTAATCCATGTCTGCACTGTGCGCACAGTTATCATGTACAAACAAACAACATCAACACAGGCTGTGTAGCTGCATATCAACATATTAATACAGTACAACCTGTACATGCTAATGGCAGTGTATGTGCTGTTCACAGGGAATGACACCCATTAAACAAACAAGTGACATATATGCACTTTTCACAACAAACATTCTATGGTAAAACGTTACGCACTGTTTTTCGTGCACTATAAACACATGATTGTGTGCATGATTGTAGATACACATTTAGGTACAGAGGGCATTACACCCATTTAACACACTCTCCATGTCTTATTTGCTCACATCTGAGAACAATACGCTGGTTCATATACTGAAGGGCATGGTCCATACATAGCATTCCCCAAGAAACAGACCTCCATACAGACCTGCTGAGTATAAACCACACACAGGCAACACACAAACACACACACACACACACCTCCATGCATATGTTAACTGTCTCTCGATTGCTGCATCACATACATTAAAAATAAATGTGTGATGCATCACAGCGTGTCTTTTTTTTTGCCCCGAAGTAAGAATGCAGTAGTACCGCTTGCATTGCCAGCAAAGCACCACGACGTCCCCTTCTTTCTTCTTGTACTTGTTATTGATACACATGCAAAAGCAATCCGTTGTGCAATACTGTAAACCTTGCAACGTTAGGCTGTACTGTATATTCCGACCGTGCAACACCTCTGTGCAGCAACTCATACTGTGATTACGAGGGAGGGTTCGTAAGCGCTTAGTATTTCTCTTTGACTATTTTCCAATTTGAAGAGGAATTCGGAATAGCGGAATGGAATGGCGAATGGCACTCTACACCCAGTCACTGAAACGTCTTGCTTTCTGGAACGCGCGCGTGTCTCGGTGTGTGCGTTGTACATGCTAACGCATTTTAATCACGGCATAGATTAAATATTACATATGTTCACTTACGACACAAAGGGAGAGAGCCCCCACAAACGTGGCCAGCACGAACAGCTAAAATGTAAGCATCCATTTTCCCCTCTTACCTATGATATCCAGCGATGCGTGTCCCCTTTCTTTCTCCCTTTCCTTTCCACTCTTTCTTTCTGCCTCTCGTTTGCACTGTACGTTGACATATACTCATAGAAGCACGCAGACATACACACACGGAATCACATTGTAGCGGCGCCGCAAATAATGCAGATTTTTTCCCCCAGTTTCTTTGGTCGGCGCAAGAAAAGCAGGGTACTGAAGACTGTACAAATTGATGCGTACGGTTGCCTTCCCCACCCCCTTCTCTCCCCTTTTTCTTTCTCCCCCTTTCCCTCTCCTCTGTCAAGACGACTTGCACTTTTTTGCGGTCGGTACAGGCACAATCAAACTGAGGGGAGAGAGATGCACAGAGAGGGAGAGAGAGAGAGAGAGAGGGAGAGAGAGAGCGAGAATCGTAATTTGCATAGATTCTCAAGGAAAGGGGGAGTGAGCTGGGGAGGGAAACGCAAGAGGAGCAGAGTGAGGCCCAAAACTAACAAAAATGGGGAGGGGAAAGGCGGAGAGAGCTTGCTTTCTTCCTGTCTTCTTATTGACTATCACTTTTTATGCAAAAAATTAGACTATGCAACAGAAAATTTATGATGAATGTTCCAGTGCTGTAGTCTGCAGGTTTACCCTTAACCCGTGTTCTATTTGTGTCGTCATTTTCCTGCATTTTTCTGCATTCCCTTCCATTTCACGGTAGTTACATGTACCCCCACTATCACACATATTGTTCCATGGCTACTCCTCAGTTCTACAACCCCACCCCCTAACAGAACAATAATACTTTTAAGTTTTTTCGCCCGTAATGAAATGTTCACTGCAATCCACCAATTGAGACACAACTTGTACAATGTCTCAGCACTTCTTATACACACCATCTAAGTATGGAGAATGTTACTTTTATTTACTCGTTCCCGGCCACATGAACCCAATGGAATACATTTCTGTTGCGATATACATTTATATCTTCCTGGAATTACACTCCTTGTCTTTTAGGACACTATAAACACGACATGTCCAGTCAGGCGGCATTTTAGCCCACCTATATCTCTCCTGCCGTTTATTCAAATAGCCTCCCGTCCCGTCTCCTTTTGTGCTGTAGCCATAGTAACTGAGAGAGAGAGAGAGAGAGAGAGAGAGAGAGAGAGAGAGAGAGAGCCGAAGGCATATACCTCCAGACGTCTCGTGCTCCCTCTGCTGACATTGTAAAAAATAACTAATTTGTAACATTCCATTGAAAGACATGACTATTGTAACTGCAATAGAATTATGCCGGTGCTGCATGTGCGAGTTCAAGGAGGATATTGATGCAGTGATTGATATTCATAAGGTAATACTTGTATAGTTACTTACCGGGGAATTTTTCCCCCCTCAGTTTTTCAATACGATTTGGAGATTCTATTTTTTTCAACAACTGGATAACAGAACATTTTAATGACAAGCGTAGTAACGTATATGTGTGTCAATGCTACTTAAGTTGTTGTGGCCGCCGTTATTGAGATCCTGTTTATTTTTATGGAAGTTCATCAATAATCTCCGAAAGACACAATGTTTACAATAAATAAACCCATGCGTATAGGTCCAAAATTAAGGGGAAATTGCATTATTGCATGTCTGTGTGTTATTAACGTTATTGCGTAAACAAGGCGTACAGAAAAGACTGATTTGACAAGAAAGGTCTGCAAAGTTTTTTGCACTTTGCATTACATAGACTATGTCTCTGCGAATGACAAAAAATGTCCACTGAATTTCGTATCCTATGATGTTTTGAAACGTCTGTTTTGACGATTGGCGCAAATAGAATGATGTATTTCCCTTAACTTTTTATGATGTAGTCCTGTTGGATCTGCGGAAGCACGCCGGCTAAGTCATCTTTTTTGGGGGCGGGGGGAGGGGGGTGCCATTGTTCGAACTGAATGAAAAATTATGCCTCTTGTTAACCCCTTGCAATACTGTGTGTGCCGGCATGTCGCTGTCTGTTTTTATCCTCGATATTTACCTTCTCTAGGGGCAGAACGCTGCACTGAAATGCGCAGATTGAAAAATCCTGGCCCAGCCTTAAATAATTTTAGCGTGCGCGCCCTGTTTAACAAGGGTAAATAAATTATTAAACGGAACAGTAGTACCTGCTATCATTATCATCCAATGTTATTATTTTATGACAACAGTAACTGCGATAGTCACGATCATGACATACAACCACGCTAGAGTAATTTTGCTTGTTTTATTAGACCGGGAATGGCCAAATATTGTCATCTGAACGCCAAATTTAACTTCCAATAAGCATCTATAGTCCCCGAGGTAAAGGTACTTTTCTATTGCCATAACAGCTTTCATAGCCCGAATGTCAGCCAAATTAGCATTTGGTCATGCTTGAGCGATTTCATTGGTTTAATTAGTCCAATTCCCCAAGCCTCGACATCAAAGTCATACTAACACAATTAATTCCTATAAAATATGGAGATTTCTCTTCTTTTTTTTTTTTTAGTGTGCAGCCATTTTGAAAACATAAAAATTCAGCCATCAAATATTTACTGGTCTTTGTAAATCTTACCGTTGCTATGGGTGTGGAATGGCTGGACTTGGACCATGAAGAAGGTGAGAGCAGGCTCACCACTTATTTGTGCAAAAATAGCCGAAAACATCATGGTATTTAATTCTGGTTGGCTGCATGTTCCCGTAGTCCATTGAGGTGAAGAGGAATGGCATCAAGTTGCCTGTTGCTTAACTTCATTGTTTCCATGAACAACCCCCCCCCAAATAAATAAATAAATAAATAAATAACTTTCTCTCGCACACAACACATAGGCTGACTCATAAATAACAGAAGCGGACGCAGTGAATGTGGTTTGAGTTAACATCATAAGTAATTATCTCTTTATTTGTAGTTCTGTGGCAAGCATTGCATTTTCAGAATGACTCTACAGGCATAGGAGCAAGGAGATACAGCAAGAGGTTAAGCTGGAGTGGGGTCAGGGAGTCAGGACAGCAGTAGTTCAAAGAGCCACTGAAAGACAGGGCCCTGAAGTGGGTGAGATATGTGGACATTCGAGTGAATGGAAAGCAAGAGAGAGGGAAAGGAAGAGCAAAGGAGACTGCGGAAGGAAAAGAGGGCGAGCTAGACAAAGTGCTTTTCTGTGTTAGAGGTGAAAGAGAGAAGGAGACTCTGCCACACACTGCGTTCTCTCCTCTACGTAAAGCAGTCGGTCTCGAAGTGCATATCCGTCGGCCATTAAATGTTATCTGTCAGTCAGCGCGTCTGACGGCGTGTGTGCCCATCGGTGATTTAGTGACTTATTGGGTGAGGTCTCGCTCAGTGAGTCGGTCTGTCTTTTGTCCGTCCGTTTCTTTGCCATCCGCGTGCGCGATGGGTCTCGGTCCGATCCTGCCTGTCGTCCGTCGGTAAAGTTCAAGTGAATCGCCGGCGTCGGTTGGTCTCGGCGTCGGTTGGCCCGCCGACCTCACAGAGCGCTCGGGTTGCGGAAGTTGTGGCCGGCAAAGCGCGCCTGGTCACCCAGCTCCTCCTCGATCCTGAGAGCGAGAGGGGGAAAGAGTGTGCACGTGTGTGTGTGTGTGTGTGTGTGTGTGATAGAGAGAGAGAAAGAGAGGGAGAAATAGAGACAGAGAGAAAACAAAAAGTAAGATCGTCATTATGCTCACTGGACTCCGCAGTGTTTGAAAACACTGGACTGAACCACGCGACAGAAATATGCTGAAAATGATTCCTACTGACCTCATGAGCTGGTTGTATTTGGCCAAGCGCTCTGACCTGCACGGAGCTCCAGTCTTGATCTGTGAGCAGGGTTGGGGAGGCCCGATTGGGAGGGGTGGAAGAAAACAGAAAGGCTTTGTAGGGTCTCGAAACGGGAAGGAAGCGTTTACCACGCGGCCCATCTGCACTGTCGGCCTGGAAGCCGGGTCTGCGGAGTCGAGGTGTGGTGCCTACCTGTCCAGTGCAGAGGCCCACCACCAGGTCGGCAATGAAAGTGTCTTCGGTCTCCCCTGAGCGGTGGCTCACCATCACGCCCCAGCCACTCTCCTGGGCCAGTTTGCATCTGAAGGAGAGTTAGCCATTAGAGACACGCATGCACATATGCACGCAGGCGCGCACACACACACACACACACACACACACACACACACACATGCATACAAACACACACATGCATGGTAATTTAAGAGCAAAATACATGTCCAATGTAAAATAATCTATATATATATATATAATTCAGTTGGAGTGCCCTTTATCACTTCTGGACTCATAAATTGTTAATTTAATTAACGCTGGACATGCTGAGTGTGCTGAACAGCCGCTGAGCGCTGCGGACGGAGAGCCCTCACGCCTGGATGGCCTCGGTGACCGAGCCGATCTGGTTGACCTTCAGCAGCAGGCAGTTGCAGGCCCTCTCCTCCACCGCCCTCTCTATCCGCCGGGGGTTGGTCACCGTCAGGTCGTCCCCGACGATCTGGATGCCCACCGACGCCGTCAGCTGGGACCACGCCGGCCAGTCGTCCTGGTCGAAGGGGTCCTCTATGGACACCACTAAAAAAGGGGGACGAGCAAGCGTTACAGTCCCAAAAAACACGCTCCTCTCGCGTAAGGACTGGAAAAACGCAGACGGGAATATTCAAACAGCGTTCTAGTTTTGCTGCTGCGGCGTGCATCATCCTTATCTCTCTGGGTAAAAATATTCAAGAACGTGTCATAATTTCTCATTGTTAGACATTGTCACTAGCGTGATAGTGAGAGACAAAAACAGAGCAAATGAGAGGTGATTCATAAAAGTCACTGTCAGTGTTTCCACAGTAATAAGAGATGTCACTGTTCTATGAATTTTCATACTCATAAACATGGTTACTAGGTTTTTTTTTGTGTTACCATGAGTGCAAGGAATGAGACCTTATTTGAGATTGCTTTATAAAACTGCAGTACCAGGGTAGCTGCCACACTTTTACATTTGTGTGCCATTAACTTAATGCACTGTATAAAAGAAAAACATAATGGTAAAATGCCACCTGTTCTCCTGTGGCCTAATGCCAAATCACATTTCTTAGGAATACCTGCACAGAGCAAACGTTTAAATAGCAAACTAAAAATGCCATATGCAAATATGTTGCTATGGAACACATTTTAACAATAGAGACGCATATTTCTCAAACCATGCAATGTCTCTATTGGAAACATTTCAGGATGCACAATATTAATGGAGCTGTATTAGCTGATAATAGCTTGAAATTAACTTCTCGCATCACATCAATGCTAAGATTATCACAGACATGTTGGCCCAATATGATGCCATATACATGCACCAGAGAGGCAATGGATTTTATGCACCACTAATGCTGTAAATTATATAAAAATGTCAGCCGTTAAGAGATTTTTTTCAACATGATTAAAAGCGACAAAAACTTGAAATTTGCAACAATTGCTGCAATGGGAACAGAAATGTTTAATTTTTCTAAGCATACTCTTAAGAGTTCTTAGTTCTTTGGGAGCTCAGAATAGCCATACTGTGCATCTATTAATTTCCACTGTCGACCATTTTGGCTCTCTTTGATATTTCTTCATAATTTGATTGTCACACTCCATTGTGCTATGGCAATAGATGTCAGACAGTGCGTCATATGTATTGTGCCTCTCGAAGTCACCTCTGACTCAGCACTACTGTAATGCACATCCCTGTTTACATATGCATTCTGATTGGTTATCATTACATGTGCAATAGTGTTTTGCAAAGGACAAGGCAACAATCGGCTGTTGGAATCGTTTGGATGCTCCTGTAGTGAGTCTGCTTCCATTGTGTGGATTTTATGTGAGTCACCCACCCATTTGTGGAATTGGAATATAGGGAAAAATATATTGAAATATTATAAACTACCAAAGTATTAAAACACTTCACTGCATGTGGGCTACTTCCATAAAGGCAGACAAAAGACCCTAAAAATACACTTTGTATGGACATTATGTACGCAATTCACGTACGTAATTCAGAACAAACTGTCATAGTGCATAGATCCAGTCAGCAAGAGGGCCGTATGCTTATGGAGGCAGATTTTCTCACTCCATAAATGCTTACGGTCTACCCTGGCCCAGGACTACTCCTGCTTTTTTCAGGCTTAAAGCTTAGAAATATCCATTTCCAAACCCAAACAACTGGAAATTCCCTCAAAAGCAGCTTCCCAGCTCATAACTGTTTGGTTCTCAGAACATTCCTGGGATGTTAAGAAGTCTAGGGTAACCATTCCTAGAACCTACACTAGAGTACATTTGTCCAGTTTTTGGGATGTCTCTTGATAATGGATGGTTGGAGGTCATCCATGCTGTTTTTTTATCGGTGTTATTGTCATGTTAAACAAACCTACCATTTTAACATTTTAAGTTTTCTATGCAGCTTGCCTGGAACATTGTTTTCTGCCACTTAGGACTTGGTTAGAATTATACAATGTTCTTAGAATGTTGGAACATTTTCATGAAATTTTCTCACAACCAAATAGGAATCTAACCATATCCTTTCCCAGATGTTCTGGGAATGTTTTGGTGGCTGAGATGGTCACCACCATCATCACGTCTTCCGTCAATACCAAAAAGATATGGAGCGTGCGTCCTTCACCATCACCCAGCTTAACCCATTGCATGGCTGTTTGTGAGCTTTTCAAAGCAAGACAGGAAAGATCACATCCAAGTACAAATGAATAATAAATATGCCTTTAAAAGTGAACCACACAGCAGCCATTGACCTGTCATCTATGTTAACAACAAGAAGACAAAGGTGGATGGCAAATCAGATACTTAGAAATATTGACAGATGCAGACAAGCAGATATTATTGCTAAACCTTGCGTGATATACAGATGCAGACAGGAACATAGGCTAAACGCAAGTGAAGAGCTCCACCTGGATAATTGTTGACAAAGCTCTGGTATATCTCCGACAGCTCTTGGGCACTGATGTGCCGGTCGGGGTTGGGGGGAGATTTGAAGTCCAGGTCATATTTCCCATCCTGGTAAAATTCAGACGCTGCCACGTCCATGCCGATCACCACCTTGTCTGTGAAGCCAGCTTTCTCTATAGCTGTTTTCAGCAACTCCAGCGCTGGGGGCCATGAGAGAGAGAGAGAGAGAGAGATCGAGAGAAAGAGAGGGAGAGACAAAGAAGAAAGAAAAAAGAAAGAGAGAGACACAGAGAGAGAGAGAGAGTTACTGGCAGACAGGGTTTCCTGTTCAATGTAGATTCTATTATGTTTACACTGGGGTGGATACTGAGAGCCAATCTGTGAATTACCATGCAGTATATATTGAGTGATTTTTCCCTTTCATGCAGGCGGTCAGTTTCTACGATCTACAAACACATGCACACACACCTGCACATCTTCACACATGCATGCACACACACACACACACATGCATACACACATGCATACACACACATACACAAACTCATATACACACACACACACACAGACATACATCCACACACACGCACACACACACACACACACACACACACACACACACGCATACACACGCATACACACACACTCACACACAAAGTGATCAGTTAAAAAGCTATAAAAGTCATACCTTCGCTGTTCTCCAGGATGTTCGGGGCGAACCCGCCCTCGTCGCCCACGTTGGTGGCATCCTGGCCGTACTTTTCGCGAATCACACCCCTCAAGGTTTGGTAGAGCTCCGCCCCTACACGCAGGGCCTCCCGAAATGACTCCGCCCCCACTGGGAGGACCATGAACTCCTGCATGGCCAACTTGTTCCCTGCGTGGGACCCCCCATTGATCACATTGAAGGCCTAAATGACGAAAATGAACTTGCTGGAATGAATCACAGTGACAGTAAAATAAACAAAATAAATGCAATGAAATCTAGATAGCTAAGGTTATTGTTGCGGTTGCTGCCTGCAGCCACATTAATAATGTCAGTCTGGCGGTGATGATCTCACAGGAACAGGCAGCACCAGCTCGGTGTTTCCTGCGAGGTCGGCGATATGGCGGTACAGAGGAACGCCTTTCTCTGCTGCCCCAGCCTTGCATATCGCCAAGGAAACGCCCAGGATCGCGTTGGCACCAAATTGAGCTGGGGGAAGAGTGTGGGGGGGGCAAAGAACAGGTTACTACAACATAGGAAATACATGAGCACAATCTGAGCACATCACACAGACCTTACGTGACCTGACCTGAGCTCACACTGAACCTTGGCCTTGATGCTCAGAGCACACAAGGGCAATTAACATCAGACACATAAGCCCAGGGGTACTCAAAGGCATTAGAATTGCAACATTTATAAACAAAAAGCCATACAGTACATATCTACTGATGAGAGATGATGTCTTCCACACCATCAACTCCCAACGTTCCTTTTCCCAGAATGCTTGTGATGTCACCTCACGGGAAACAGAGGTGGAAAATTTAGGTTCATAAAGTAAAAGTCCTCCTGAGCAGTTTGTTCCAGTCACCTGGATTTGCTAATCAGCAAAGTTCTTCAGTCCAGGGGGTAGATCTAATTACTGAAATCAGCTCGCTGTCTTTTACTTTCTGACCCCTGGACTTTCTACCTCTGCCCGGTCACTGGTAACACGCCTGACACTGATGTAGCCCCTGCAGAGGTGCAGAAGCTGTCGTGCGGTTGTGTTTGACCAATGGAAAAGGTCAGAGAAAATCTTCACCCGGGATACACACACCAAAATGACACTTCACAGACATTAATTGGGAACAGGCCATAGACATGCTGAAAGTGGTATTATCAGTGTCCTGGGTAGTCAGACACCGGTGTGCACCAGAGGGACAATCTCTCATCAATGAATGCAACATGAATGCAAACAGGTTCAACCAGGGACACCCTAGACCAGTGTGTTAATATATGTGTGTTAATATATGATCATGTCCTGCATGTAAAAGTGGAGCATGCTGGGTACTAAAGGAGGTCATCAATAATGTAAGTTACTATGCAATACTGAAAAAAATATGAACCCATTTCTATGAACCCAGTTCTATGGCAGCTTTATAGCCAGTCAAAATTAACATCCATCTTTAAATATATTGCATAGTGTTACCTATTTGCTTGGCAGATGCAATTTAAAAAACCTTTCAGTAAGTATTTTTCCTAACATTAAAGGTTTTTATGTGGCATATTTACGCTTTGCATGCTCTTATCAGGGTGTCTGTTGAGGTAAAAATCTTACACCATCATTCATAGGAACTGACAGTTGTCTGTGAAGGCCCTGTAATAAAGCTTTTCACTCACCTTGGATGGCACCTGGACAATCTTGGAATCACATAGCAGAACTGGACAAAAATTGTCCCTCTTAGAGAACAAGCACAAGCTGAACCATCTAATTCCTTTTGCCTCTCCTCCACTGACAACCTACACTACATGGCCAAAAGTACACCTGACATCCAACATCTAATCCAAAATTATGGGCATTAATGTGGAGTTGGTCCACTTGTTGCTGCTATAACAACCTCCACTCTTCTGGGAAGGCTTTATACTAGATGTTGGTTCCATTCAGCCAGAAGAGCATTCGTGAGATTGATTGGGCGGTTAGGCCTGGCTTGCAGTCAGTTTTGCAATTTCAGTTAAAGTCTCCTATATGAGTTATGAGTGGGCCTTCTGTTGTTCTTGGCGATAGCGAACATTTGTCACATTTCTAACATTGATGCTCCCCACTTTCGTAAGTTGCTCTGGACAGGAACATCTGCTGAGTGATTAGAATGTCATGTAATTTAACATACACCTGTCAATGTAAGTCAAACCCTGTGTGGCAGGAGCATACTTCCGAAACAATTGCCTCATCTGTCTTTTAGAAACTCTGTGATACTCGTTTATTAAGGAATTACTTCACAAGATCGCACAGTTGATTGTTATTCAAAGATTGACATTTTCGTTTTGCAAATACTTCATGTTATTTCCATTTTAATCATTGATTGAATTCATGTAGGGTGACTAATGAAGACTGCATTAATAGTCATCTGATTATTGTCAAGCAATTAGGTGTAATTTCCTCACTGAATTGCCACCTGTAATTAACTGCAAAGGTTTCAGACTTTGTGCATTGATTCCAGATTGGGCATGACAGAGACTGATTCTCTGCGCATTGTGTTGAATTGTAATGCAGTGTATTGGTGTGTATTGGACTCACACTTGTTTTCAGTCCCATCCATCTCAATCATCATATTGTCCAACTTCTCCTGCTCAACAACGCTGATCTCCTGCAGGGTAAAAACACAGTACAAAATGAAACCCTGTGCTGCTCTTATTATCAGTGTTTCTCAGCAGGGCTGTCTCAGAAAAATGCCTGCCTCAGCACAACAGAAAGCCATACTGTGCACTGCATTCTCCCTGCTGCTCAGTTTTATTAGTACATTTGCAGACCAACTGCTTGTTTCTGGAATTTTCCACACAGTCACTTAGGCAGGGATGACGATCACAGAGCACTGCCACTGTCAGCGATGGACCACACTGTAACTGCAGAGTCCCGTGTGTCAGCCTCGGAAAGGTGAGAGCGGTGCACTCTTGGGTATAAGATCTGCTGCTTTTGGAGCAATTAAAAACGGATGGACTGCCTGTTCTGCAGCGGTGGGAGGGTGGAGGGGGTGGCTGGGTAGGGGTGGCTTTCAGCAAGAGGCTGCACGTGAGTCACGACATCACCATCACATGACCCAAACGGCAGGGAGCAGCAGTTTCTCAGACTCACAGACTCGATGAGGGCGGGTCTGATGGTGTCATTGATGTGAGCCACAGCCTTCAGCACGCCTGGGAGGGAGAGAGAGAGAGAGACAGATAGTGTTTCCTGTTCAATGCAGATCCTATTATTTTTACACTGGGGTGGATACCAAAAAAACAAACACCAATATTAAAAACATGGGTGGAGGGGTGGCGGGGTGGCAGGAAGAAAAGATAAGGGTGCAGGGGTGCAATAATATTGATCTGGTTCACTCAATAGTCAATGCAATGCAATGTAATAGCAACATTATGGTGATCTCTGCTTTAGAGGCATACTACGCAGGATTTTTATCTGTAAAATATTATGAAATAACCACGCTAAGGCATATATATGATGCACTGCAATCTCTGCCCGAATTTGTACACCTCTACCTGTATTTGTTATTCTAAAATGTGTTGGGGATGTTTCAGGGCGTGGTAGTCTTTTCTGTCTGGGGAGGGGTGGGTGTTGTTTGGGTTCAGATTTTAGTGATTGTTGCTTGCTAGCTAGCTGCCGCAATAGTGGAGGTGAGGAAGTGCATGTACAGCGAAATAAAAAGACAAGCTGACAGGGCTCGTTCAAGAACTAGAACGAGAGACCTTGGAATTTCTTTTCCTTGATGGCATCAGCAGACGTTTGCCAAGGGGATGAAAAGCGAAACGGATTGGGCTTTTCTGTTGGACCTGTAACCTTACCTCTAGCAATCAAGCTAGCTACATTAGGTAACCAGATAGTCGAAGTTGGGTACTCTGTGAGTGGGCGGGGTTGATGATGAGAAGGTCTTCTTTGTTTGTAAACACAGGACCACAGCAAGGCTGAAACATCCTGCATAGTATGCCTTTTTCACCTCCTCTGTGCCCTTTTATTCTCTCCTGTATGAAGCATAAACACTGTACAATTCCTCTCTTACTGCACTTGACTCCTCCTGGGCAGCTCTCTTACCTTTGCCTTTGTAACGGCTCTTGTCCCCGTCTCTCAGCTCTAAAGCCTCATAAATGCCAGTTGAAGCTCCACTTGGAACTGCAGCCCTGAACAGTCCTGAAAAAAGGTTCATACACTGAGAAAAATGAAAAATAAGACCACACACACACACACATCTATAACTCACCGAATAGCCAATCAGAATGAACTAATAAAGAATACTTTATGCAATGCATGACCATTAAGTGTCTGGCAGTAAAACTATTACTAACTGCCTGTTATTCACAAGCCAATGAGGTAAGATAGATGGATAAAGACTCACCTTTCTCAGTGTGCAGGTCCACCTCCACTGTGGGGTTTCCCCGGGAGTCCAGGATCTCCCTGGCAACAATGTTCACTATAGACATCCTGGGGAGAAGGGACACACACACACACACACATACACAGGCTGAATGTTCCATTCTCATTTTTCCTTGTGATTATGCCCTTGCTTAGGCTTTTATTGCACAGGTTAGTGTAGTGCTTTTAAATGGTAGGTCAGAGACACCTAGATAGATAATAAAATAAATAATAGCACTGACAATAAAAGGACATTTACTGTCTATGTCCACTGCATTGCAAGACAGCTATGAAGACAAAATCAAATGCAACAGGGCCAGGGTGCACAGGAATCCTGCAACTGCCATAATCACATTAGTAAATTGTATAATCAAGTGACCGACTGAAACTGAAAATGAAGTCCATACCAACAGACGCTTGGCATTACGGTGGAAATAGGAAAATGCAACGATTCACAGTCAATAAGCACAATGTTTATTGAACCGCTAATTTTTAAATATAGTTAAAAGGGAAGTCGTACATTCTGTAAGCCAGTGTTATTTAATGTATAGTCGTGCGCTGTAGCATCAACACCCCCCCCCCCCCATGCTACCTCTCTCTGCAGAGGCCCGTCAGCGTAAAAACAGAAAGACTGTGAGATGGAGGGAGAGAGAGAAAAAGATGGAGGGAGAGAGGGAATGATGGGTAAAAATAACTCCATTACTAAGCCTCCCTGTTCGCAAGAAACAGAAGGTCAGCCCGAGACCGGTGCTGTCAGGAAGAAAGGAAGGATAAAAGGAAAAAGGTGCAATGACCTCTACGGAGGAGATGCGCCGATGCAGGGACAGAATGGAGGATGCTTTTCAGAGGAAACGATCGGACGCCGGGAGACACGATGACACGTACACGCATGCACAGTCGCTAACAAGCCGACACAATTCGCACTCGCACACATGCACACACATGCTGGCACGCTCTGCATGAAAACACTGGCGCGCTAACCCGAGAGCAATTCACACGTACTTATGGGATAGCACAGCAGTGCATCTGCAAGGACACGCTACAACGTAAACACATACATGCACACACCCCGACCCATGGTAATGTTCTAATGGCTATACACAGACACACACTCAAACGCATGTACACACACACACACACACACACACACACACACACACTGACACGGGTGTGCTGATGTAACGGAAAGTCGAGCTCGAGATGTTTATTTTGCAACTGCAGCACTTAATAGGACCAATCAAAATCATAAACTGACCAAAGAATGAAATAACAAAGAAGAAGAAGAGGAAGAGAGAGATGAGATGAAAGGCATGCGTTTTTCTTTTTTCCGTTACCTGCAGTTTGTGTTCAGCCTTGTAGGGAACGCGAGCGAATGAGCGTGAATGAAGGAGAGAGAGAGAGAGAGAGAGCGAGAGAGAGAGAGACGCAGGGGAGGAGGGAGGGGGGCAGAAACGTGTGACAGAGGGGGAGGGGTATGTGTGAGTCACTGGAAGACGCAGAGAAAAAAGGGAGGGAGGGAGACTAGGTCAAGGAGACAGAAAGAGGGAGAGAGGGATGCTGAAGACCTGAGGGTGAAAGACGAAAGGCGTGCTTCATCTTTTAATTCATAAAGCGCAGATATTTCGAAAACAGACGGAGGAAAGAAGAGGATGCAGTCTCTCCTACCCTCTGTGCTACGATAACGCTGCTAACAGCCCCACAGCAGCACTGACAAAAGCACCTCTATTTTAGCCACTGCAAGTGCTGCTTTGTTTTTCGCCATGTAGTATAGAGATAATTAAAAAAAACATGAAACACACATACACTGGGCACTGAGGTGAGAATAACATTTATACAATTCATTTACCCGGTTTCTGTCTCGTAGGAGCCACATGTGGATTTCGGCAGATCGTTTTAAATTCTGACACAGCGCATACATATAACATCCAGCTAAGCGTAACGGGGAATAACAGATATTTAATCTGACCAGGCAGGCAATCCTACGTGCAGTAATCCCTCGGGAGAGATATACTGGTAAACAGGAGGCAAATCTGCGATGCACAGAAACAGAGCAGACGCAGCAACATCTAACGATGGAGCGTCTGAAGTTTAATGGGATCGTCTCGGTGAAAGACCACCGGCACACACCGCCCTTGACACCCAAGGAAAGAGGGAGGAGCAGGTTAGAGAAAGAGAGGGTGATGTGACCAGGGATGTGCAAGACTCAAGAGAAATGGAGTGATGAGGGGAAAAAAAGAGAGCAACATCCAGAGGGGGGGGGGGAGTTTGTCTGGGGATGAGGGGAAAGAAAGATATGGGGGGGGGGGGTGGTGAATTCTGATTGGCTAATTTTCTGGTGCGTTCCAGCTGGAGGTCACGTGACCATCTGCAGATACTCTCAGTCACACCGGGGAGTGCGTGCGTGACAGAGAAGGGGGCGGAGCCAGAGGGGGGAAAGCGGTTTCCGACAGACATCTTCACGAGACTCCAGCAGCAACGTCACAGCATCACGTAATTCTCTCTCAGGGAAAGACCGTTCTAGGTCGATCAGATCATATACTCTTGCATCAGCCAATAAAAAATACAAAACACTCATTTTATCTAACAATGTTTATTCATGGTCTTTCTTAAGCAGGTAATTAGTCAACAGTGTACAATTCAATCCACAGATAAACTAGTCTCTACACAAACATATGGACTGTACAGTATGTGTATACAGTGTGTGTACTGCAGCACTGTGTTGTGTGAAAATGTGCACCTTAACTGTATATACAGTGTGTCCAATGTTACATAGCATGTCTACGGTACGTGTGTGTGTTCCCATGTGTACTAGGTGTGGTGTTATGCATTGCACTGTATGTATAATTTATATATAAACAGTCCAGTTACATCAAACATCTTCAAAGGTCAGCCATTTCCTCCTCATAGGTCATCTCTTTCCGTCATTCTCTTTCACAGCATCAAATGGACCCTTCTTCACTTTTTTCATCCATTTTTCTGTGACGAAAAAGAATCAAAAATATTAGCAGATTACACTACAGCAAAACAAATGTTCACAAACACTGTGCAGAAAAATGTTTCTTTCAAAACAGCACATTTCTGAAGACTACATCCCAGCAGCACGTGAAAGATAACCGCTCAAAAACAGCGATGTTTCAAACAAATATGTTGAAAACTAATAGGCAAACTTTTTTTGCAAATCCATTAAGAATTTGAAAGGATTCGCTTAAGCAGGGGTCCTCAATCTTATCCAGAAAGGGCCAGTGTGGGTGCAGGCTTTTGTTCCAACCAAGCAGTAACACACCTGATTCTACTAAGCAACCTCTTGGAATCTTTGCTAAGCACCTTAATTAGTAGAATCAGGTGTGTAACTGCCCAGTTGGAACAAAGCCTGCACCCAGACCGGCCCTTTCTGGATAAGATTGAGGACCCCTGCTTTAAAGAATCACTGACAAACCACCAGTATTAGGGTGCCCCTTAATGTCCACGTGCACCCCTGACAGGTCACACCACGATGCCCGGCTCTGCGCTCACCTGTTCCCCGTCACCAGTCGTAGCGGAGGCGGGGGGGAGGTGGGGGGTGTCTCGGGGACTCGTGGTGGGGGACAGCTGGGGAAGAGGAGTCGGGCGGGGCAGCGAGGGCCAGCTGCTGAACCGCGCCCCCTGCCCTTCTGTCGCGACCGTAGTCCAGCCCCCGGGCGTTCGGAGGTGGGTATCGGCCTGCCTCCCTCCTCCACTCCTCGTCAAAGGCTGCAGCCTCACCTGAGGGAAGGGGGGGGTGGAGAACATTAACACACATCACTCCTAGTCTGCCACTCTCACTGCTACAATCACCTGCACAGGCTCGCCTACAGATCCACTGTGCATCCATTCTCTCTCATTCGGGCCCTTTCACTTCTGTTCTAGAACATTTGGAGAACAAAGGGACAAAGGAAATGGTCTCATAATGGTCATGAACATGCATGTGGCCTGGGCACAGAGAGCACGCTGCAGCTGAGCTGCACAGAGCTCTTTAATGAGCGGGGCTGATGGAGCGACGGGCGCGTCCTCACTCTCTTCCAGGTTGATGAAGTCCTGCCTCTCCTCGCGGTCGCCGGTCTTGCGGTTGCGGGACCGCTCCATCACGTGGCCCCGGTCCCAGATGTGGTGCCCGATGGCCAGGCGCTCCAGCCCGCTCTCGCTGTCGCGCATGGCCTGGCGCGTCTCCCGGATCTGAAGGCGCGGACACAGGGCAGCGGCCAATCAGCTCAGCGACACAGCGATCACTAGAGTTCATCGGGATTTTGTGCTACAATAAAGCAAACTGTGGTTAGAGCACACTGAAGCAATAAGATGAAATCGGGAAGGGGGCAAATTCTTTTAACGGCACTACTCTGTACTGATGGCCATTCGATGACGGATGGTGTATATGAAAGTGCTATGGGTGGTGCAGAAGAGGGGTGGAAAGGTGCTTCATCCAGTTATAGTTTCCACACAAGTTGACGATACCCGCTGTGCTGCCTCTTGGTCTCCAATCCGATGCGCATCCATTCATAATATTTTCTACCAACATGGTGAGGATCCCTGCCAATAACTATGAGTGTGAAAAACTTGATCCCGCCAACTACATTGTGCCTGGCCAATCAACGACAGCAGTCATCTTGAACAGCAAGTGTTTGCAGAACTGGGTGTATGGGGGTGTGTAGGGGGGAGGGGTGGCTGCATCATCAGTTACTTTGCATGCTAGAAGTTCCATTTTCTCATTTCCCCAATTCCATTATTACAGGTCTGTAAACAGCCAGAGACACTGTCATGCATTCTGCACAAATTCAATTCACTTTATCTAATCAAGGCAAATACCTCATTTCAATTCCCATCAGTAATATGACTGATTGCACTCCAATATGGAGCCAAATCACAATCAGAAGGAACCTCTTGAGAAATCTTTCAGCTGTGCAGTTCATCCTGTGTCATTAGCCCCCAGAGCCCAGGAGAGCGTGCTTCTCCCCACGCCACTCCTCTCCTCCTCAAGCCGTGCGTCTCCTCCCCACACCACGCGTCTCCTCACGCCGTGCGTCTCCTCCCCACACCACGCGTCTCCTCACGCCGTGTGTCTCCTCCCGACGCCACTCCTCTCCTCCCCACACCGTGCATCTCCTCCCCACACCGCGCGTCCCCTCCCCACACCGTGCATCTCCTCCCCACACCGCGCGTCCCCTCCCCACACCGTGCATCTCCTCCCCACACTGTGCCTCCCCAACGTGCATCTCCTCCCCACAGCTCTCCTCCCACCGTCCCTCCCCATGCAGCGTGTCTCCTCCACACGCTGCGCTTCTCCTCCCCACACCATGCGTCTCCTCCCCACGACACGCGTTTCCTCCTCACGCTGCTCCTCTCCTCCTCACACCATATGTCTCCTCCACACGCCGCGCTTCTCCTCCCCACGCCGCACTTCTCCTCCCCACACCGCGCGTCTCCTCCCCACGTCGCGCGTCTCCTCCCCCCACAGCTCTTCTCAGCGCACTTGTGCAACAAGCAGATTTCCCACCGAGCGTCGCCGCGCTCTTACCCCGCCAGGCGCAGTCCGGAGCTCACTGGTCTGCTGGTACACCTTGGGCGCGCCGGAGTCTGTGGAGGAGTAGGAGATGACGGTGGAGGAAGAGTAGGTCTGACAGCTAGGGGAGCCGGACATCCTCTCCTGATGGAGGGGGGAAAGGAAAACACACGCAGGTGTCAGGCGACAGGGCATCATCACCAACTCACTGGTACATTATCTGCAATACTGAGGGGCGGTGGATTTGGAGGGGGCAGCCAGCTCAATAGAGAAAAGACAGCAGCCTACTTGTGGGCGGGGGGGGTTTACTGCAGTGGTGTGGTGTAATAGTTAAAGAACTGGGCTTGTCACCTAAAGGTTGCAGGTTCGATTCCCAGTTAGGACACTGCCATGGCACCCTTGAACAAGGTGCTTAACCTGCATAAATGGGTTTATTTTTTACCATCTAATAATGAGAAGGTTTAAGGATAAGACTAAATGCTAATTGCCTGTAAATGTAATGTCATGCTGGGCGGCTGAGGAGGTACTCCTCTACAACACGCACCATATTCTCCATCATTCCTCCCATCATCCCAAACATGTCCATGAAACCTCCGCCCTGGGGAAGATAAAGGTGAGGTAAGTCTTCTTTCACACTTTTATAAAGCACACAGCTAATGAGTCCCGTCAGGCGCAACTCACCATTCCAGCCATTCCAAAGGGGGCCATGGCACCGGCCTATCAGAGTGGGAGAGAGGATCAGCATTAGCTCTAACCAATGGCAAGTAGGCAATGCAATGAACGTTGCATCCTTACTACAATAAGGACAAAAGGGGCACACATTAAAAGATTGGATATGGGTAAAATTCACCTTTAAAGACTTACAGGCGCACAGACAGGCATGCAAAGGAGGGAAATATAGTGTGGGCGGCTGACTGACACCCACACACAGGCACCTGGAGGTGGGGGCTGCGGGGCGCCTGAATCTGGGGGGTCAGGGGAAAGGGCTCGTAGCCAAAGGACCCAAACAGGCTGCGCATCTGCTGCCTGTGGGCTGCGAAGGGGTCCCTGCAGACGGGACGGCACACACATTAAAAACAAACAATACAGTAACGGTCCCAATGCATACGCACAGGGCAAAACATATTAAATACAAAATCACACACACACAGAGCTGGAGAGGGGGGAATGCAAATAGGCGTACTTGTGTGTGTGTGTGTGAGAGAGAGAAAGAGAGTGTCCAGTGTGACAGACATATTCATAAAGCATCAAAGGGAGTGCTGATTTAGGATCAGTTAAGCCTTTTAGCTCATAATGGATTCCTTCAAATCAGTTAAGCTCACGCAGTTACAGACATAAATATACCCAACATTTCCAAACTACTCTCTGTGGTACAGTTCAACTGCAAAATACAGCACTGTGATATCCAATAACCATTCAGGTAAATGCATGTCAAAATGACAAGCACAACATATTTCTTAAAATAATCGTGCAGTAAAGTTAGGTACTTACATCACGTATGGGCTCTCGTCCACATCACTTAAATAACGAAACATTATTGCAACAAACCAGCTTCAATGGGAAGTTTGTAAATTCGTACAGTTTAGAATAAAACACAATAATACGATTATAACAAGTATAAGACTAATTTACTAGCAAGCGGTCTTTAAACGAGATTGAAAAACTGGCTAAGGTTCTTTGAATCAACGACACGCCTCATATACTCGCGACAGGGAATAAATATAGCTAGCTAGCCAACGTTGCACAGTCCGCGTTGGCAGAAGTCAGCGATTTCTCTCATTTATTCAGCCAAAATAGTCATCTTGCAATACGACTAATGTTATGCAGTCCTGTTTGTTATTGTTCACGCTATAGCGTTAGTGCTAGCTAGCTGACTGAAAATTTCATTCCGATATACACTACAAATGTGGGTTGTGTTTATATTATTGAACTGCAAATACGGTATTTCTTAGCAAAATATTTATTCGGCCAATTTCAGTTCCAAGGGTTTCTTTTTAACGTTAGCGAGCTCACGTTAGTCACTGAGCTAGCTACTAGTAGCTATCTTGCTGCTATGTAGTCGCAAATGTAAACGGAAGTCAAACTGACAAAGGAAGCCAAAACGCCAGACAGTGCAACCATTGAGCTTGTTTAAAATATTTTTAAACGCAGACTATTTCTAACATTTTTACGCACATTCTAGACACAAAGAACTGAAACGACGCGAAATACGACCGTCCGATTCTTTAAACACATATAACAAGCATCATTTTCAAAGGACGTCGGTCACTTGTAAAAGCTAACATTAGCACTAACTAGCTAAATCAATGTAAAAATAAGAGGGTGGGAGGCTGGGAGCTTTTCTTCTTTAACCTTTAAGCCGGAAATGACGCCAACGTTTAGGCAGTCAGCTCGTACCTGGGCCAGGGAGCGATGTGAAGTTTAGGATGTTGCATGAGAAAAAGTTACTATTATTTCTTAAATGTTTTCATAATTAAACTGAAATTCATGTTGAACTGAAACGGTGTGCAATATTGCAGTATTGATGGGCAATATTAAACGTTCTTCTACAAGACAAATATTGATATATCTCATAGAAAAAAGTGTTGTGCAGGAAACAAGACAGTGAAAAAAAACCCTGCCACTTTGAAGATTTGACAATATGCAGCCATCTGGATGTCAGAACAGAAGCTGAAGATGAAAAGAATTAGAAATGAGATACGAGACGGCTGATCAAGAAGAGGAAGTGGTGTGTCGTTTCTTGAATGGGAAGCTGAGCCAAGAACAAACAAACCACAATGCTTATGCACAGTATTTTCATGCACACAAGCAAAGCGGGAATCACTCGTCTATAAACAAGCAATGATTTAATTTAAAGACTTAAAGAATGTTAGTAATTGTTAATGAGGACATAAATTATTTATGTAGTACAGGGAATGTTATATATATTTTTTAAACGTTCTTTTTTAAGAAAAACAACTTTTGCCCATTCTACTAAGTTGTCCATCAATAAATCTTAAGTAATATTAATGGCTTATAATATGAGCCTGCTGGGGACATTATTACATAGATGATAAATACAAACAAGCATCCCTTTAGTAACTGAGAATAATACAGTACATGGTGTGACAGTTCGGGGACGGCTGCTAACCCCCCACCACTGGTTCTGGAACTACAAGTCAAGATGGGACCCCTGAGAGAACTACAAACCCCACGAAGCATAGATATCAAAGCTACCTCAGCTTTCTGGCATTTGTTAATCAGCATGTGTAGGGACATCTGCAAAGGTTAGTAATAATTTCCCCAATTCCATTATTACAGATGGCTTAGGTGATAGTCTGTGTATGAGATGTATGTCTTCATATGAGATTTAAGCTCCAGGTTCCATCCATGAATATTCTGCATATGTGCATACACATGTAACCAGTGTTATATAGAAGTAATATTCTGGAGTTCCCTTGCAAAAAAATCATGTGAAATTTGCCTTTTCACATGTGAAAGTCACAATTTCACATGTGAATTTAAATAATCATGTGAAAAGAAAATGTCACATATTAATTGGACTTTTTCACATGTGATCTGTCCAAACTGTCTGAGGTTTGTTAGAACAACTGCTTGTTGTTTTTTGACAACAACCCTACAAATGGGAGTTGGTCATCATCATTTGATCATTTGGGCAAAAAAATATTGTATATGTTCTTATAAAGGGCGGCATGGTGGTGCAGTGGGTAGCACTGTCGCCTCACAGCAAGAAGTGTGTAGAGTCTGTGTAGAGTTTGCATGTTCTCCCTGTGTCCGTGTGGGTACTCCGGGTACTCCAGTTTCCTCCCACAGTCCAAAGACATGCAGGTAGGCTAATTGGAGACTCATAGGTCTCATAGGTATGAGTGTGTGAGTGAATAGTGTGTGTGCTCTGCGATAAATTGGGTGTATTCCAGGGTGTATTCCTACCTCTCACCCAAAGCATGCTGGGATAGGCTCAAGCACCCCCCGCGACCCTGCTCAGGATAAGGATAATGGATGGATGGACGTTCTTATAAAGCTACAATTTGGTCCTGAACAAGGTTTGTTCATGTTAACACCTGGAGGCTATGGGTGGTTGCCAAAGTGACAATATGTCTAAGTTTGTGTTGTTTCACACTATAAGGCAGGGTGAAACTATGATTTGTGAAGCAGCCATTCAGAGTTTGGGTCATGTTGTAGCCGTATATGGTGTGCTGAGGTATATTAAAAATGGTGAGATATTTGTGTTTGCTAAATTTTGCAACTGAGAGTGGGACAACACTCTGGGACGTATTGGCTGTTGGGTTTCTAAGGTAAAACTTGAACTTGAGAAAATTTGAGTGAAGCAGTTCAGCATACTGTACATTCTGGGGTTGTGCTATTTATTGAGGGAGTGAACCTGAATTGTGAGAGTGAAGATTGTTTCTAAAAAGACCACATTTTGCTAAAATCTTTGAACAAGGTTCAGGTATCTGAGTCTCTGCTGCTGGACAATTCAAATCTCCATAATTTTCATAAAATCTAAATTACTGTTGAGCAACAGTGTAGTTTCCCAGGGTGAAAGATTCGATCGGGGATGCTTTGACTAATCCAATGTCTGTGGTTCTTTTCTTGGCCCGATTGAACTTTCTTGTTTTTTTTTTTTTTGTCTTCTGTTTCTTGTGTAGCCTTTAGAATTTTTTATGACACATGGTAAATTCTGGAAAATGCCAACTATTCTTGCAGGTGGCAGGAACAAATGTAATGTCTCCCATCTAGCCAAAAAAAAAAAAAAAAACTGGAGAAAAAGCAGAACTGAACCGAAGTGTTATGTAAAGCAATTCTACTAGAGACAATCATGCTATTCAGAATTTTGAACACCATTGTTTACTCAAAAAAAACAAAAACCTCTGTCATATGCAGACGAGATTGGCTTTGAGGTTGCAGCACAAAGCCATCAAGCTCTGACCAGCTATTTGAGTCAAAAATCAAAGCCCATTTTAACAGATAATATTTTTAAATTATGTAATAATAGTAAAATACTAACTCGTATATGGCAACTACCCGTACAGAAATTTCTGTTTTCTACCCACAAGGTTATTGTTTCTTAAACCTTCTTAAATGTATCAGTTTCAAAATAGATCCAGAGACTCCCTCCTGGCATCTCTAGTAGATCACCGTTTAACTCTAGTTTTACTAATGGCCACATGGGGGCAGACTTCATCACACTTATTCTTTCTACATTTCGGAAGGGGACGTTAAATACGTTAAAAACATCCATGTTTTGCTTTTTCAAACGTTGTCTGTCTCGTGGGAGCTTGTGCAGACACATTTGATATCATATCATTTGATATAAAATAATTCCCCTACCATTCTAGAACCTTTTATGTGATCAGTCATGGTGATTTTTTCAGTTCAGCTAGTAAAATTTTTTTTTTCTTTAGGACCCAGTCAACTCAGTCAAGTGTTAATTGAAGAACGAGAAGTGAAGATGCAGATAAACACTAAACACCAAACTGGGTCCCTTCCTCCTCTGCGTTGCATTCTTCCTCCTTATGCACAAGGTCCCACAAGCATCAAAGCTGAGGTCTTGCACACACGCACACACACACACACACACACACACACACACACATATGCAGTGTCAAACAATGTTTCCTGCAGAATAGAAAACCACATCCATCTGACTCTATCGTTGCACTGCCCTCTGCACTGCAGGAATTCCTTTTCTCTACATCACTGACTAAATCCTGGTAGTGGTACATTTGTCCTGCAGGAGACAATATTTGTACAACCGTGAGAATTTATTTATTTATGTTTTGTTGGTGTTCACCATCACTCAGTGCCAGAATTTTGTATTAGTAATTCCAGCAAAACGGAGCTGTTTGTACTGGCTTTTGAATTAGTACATATGTCCTGAGCATGATTGCTGAACAATCTTGAGTAGTGATCGGACCAATAATACAATGATGTTTGCGGTTACACGAAACAATGAAAAGCTCTGCCTAGTTCTACCTCTGTTGACAGCCCGGGGAGTACCTCAGTGAAATTAATGCCTGGTCTTTATGCATTGTATTGGATTAAGTGAGTTCTCAAATACTCACAACAAATAGGATTTTATGATACAATTTGTAGTGTGCGCATAGCGTTGCAACACATATCTTATGTCTTCATAACTTAAGGAAAAGACAAGTTAATATAGATATGATTGATAAGCAATTGATATTGATTAGGATAAAAAAAAACCTTTTTCCTGTCACTTGTTACATGTTGCCCCATCCCTGCACTTCTTGGTAATTTGTATTTGTCCTAATACTGTAGCTTATTCTTCTGCCTATTTGGCTTTACAGATGTTAGACCAGAATAGTGTTCATTGTTCTCGGCTAGAAATAGCTGTACAAAATAAGTAATTGTACCTTACTGAACCCGTGTTCAGCAGTTGTCTACGACCATGAAATGCACTTTTTTGTACGTCGCTTTGGATAAAAGCGTCTGCCAAATGAATGTAATGTAATGTAATATTGATTCGGATCGCGGCTGATGACTGGCCGGGTTTCACGCACACACCCTCTCTCTCGTTTACGTAGAAGACGTGCAGACGAACCCGGATGTAACCAACGCCTAATTGTCGGAGTCAGAAGGTAAGTTGGTGGTTTTGGATTCAGCAATAAAACTGAATCATCTTAACTATTACAACACCATTTATATTGGATTTACAACGAGAATTGTGTGGAGATATCACTGTAATTAACGTAAGTTGTAATGTTATTTGTGTTTATTATTGCCCGGTGGGTTACCAAGCTCGTTCGCTAGCGGCTAGCGATGAAGTTTTCTCAACTTGGAAAAGTTTCGAAATTAGCCAACATAGTACTAGCCAGTTGACTATTGCCATTAACTAGGTAGCCAAGCCGTTTTAAATCGTAGCATGTCGTGTAACCGGTATACTGCCAACAACGTACGATTTTGTAATGAAATATTTTGGTGAAAATGAGTTAGTCTAGCTAACTTAGACAAACAGGTAGACTAACTCAGTTAATTGCCTTGCTAGTTAGCACTAATAATAGTTTTCAGTATAACTTAGCGAGTTATACGACGGTTAACCAGCTAAACGAAGGTGAAAGCTTGCATCTAGCTAGCGTTAACCGGTTATGCGTAACGTGAGCAAGCTTGGTAGGCTATATGAAAATGATTAAAAATATATAGCCTAAAGAAATATGTACGGCAGTGCCGTGTGGTGTAACGTTATTTGTGTTAGATCTGAAAGGCAGAGTTAACGTTAAGAGTTAACCGAATTAGAAAATGCCAGTGATAAATTAGTGTTTGGGTACTTGGACCATTAACGTTATAATAGCTGATGTTAGCTAATTGTTCGAGGAAGTAGCAATCGTTAATACGCGCCGTGCATTGCCATTCAAAGTCTAAGTGTAGATAAGCTATGCATCAAGCATGCTAAAGTCAGGGCAAGCCCCAGCTCCGCGAATCTTCTGTGATATGCGGAAGTAAAGCAAAACTAGCTGGCTAGGTAGCTAACGTAAATATAAAATTTATTTAACGAGTTAAGTGGCTTACTCAAAAGTAACAATGCAGTAACTAGCTAAACCACCCTAGATGTGATAATATTAATTAATTACACCAGGTAGTTAAGTGAGCTGTGTTTTGTCATAATTAATATAGCGTTAACTTAATTTTGCATTTTTATACGACGTGCACAGTCGTCAGTTTCCGCTCCTTTAGATTGTGTGGCGATGTTCTAACCTTAGCTGCTGCCATTTCTTGCAATTCATCTGTTCTGAGTGTCTTTGCGTTGTTTCGTGAATAAAATGTTGCACCTTTATTTCACCGTGATTTCTTTAAACAACAAATGGTTGGATTAGACATAGTTTAGGGACCCAATAAGTTTATGCGCAGTTTCCCCAGTACTTTGACTGTTTACAGAACAGAGTTATTTTCCCAATACCTTTCGCATGAACATTGATACCCAGATCTAACAGTCAGATTTGTTTTCATTGTTTTATCTTGTTTGAATGACTTGTCTTGCCTTGTGTACGTACTTAATATTACTTTGTGTTAGTGCACTTTCTTGAACGCACTACTTAGGCTAAGTGTTAAAACGTCTCTCTTTCTCCGACTGTAGATGCAGACCATAAAGTGTGTGGTTGTGGGGGATGGTGCTGTCGGGAAGACCTGCCTGTTGATCTCCTACACAACCAACAAGTTCCCCTCTGAATATGTGCCCACGGTGAGGGATGGGGCAGTGCATAAAAGAATGGTGGAATTTTAGCTGAACTTGCACGGACAAGTGACTCGATACTAATTAATCCTAGGGTGTGATATACACCAACTTAACGTGCAGCCTAGTCCCCCATTGTTACAGTGGTTGTCAGCTTCACGACTGTTTCAAAATTTTGGTTGTTTTAAAATTGGCTCAGTGGATTTTTGGGGAGCGTAGCTTCTTAGGATCTGCTTTAGTAAAAATACATGGGAAATGGGCAGTGTGGTTTTTATGCCTTAAACATGAGCAGCTGAAATATTGTTAGGATTTGATTAAGATTTGTTTTTTTTGTGGAGCCTTTTCTATAGGTTTTACCATTACCAGACACTCACTGATCTCCCTAAGACAGACTTTAACCACGGTCCTCAAGTTTCACTCTCAATTGTTAGATAAGTATGCAGTCAAAGGAAGTTGTATTACTCAAACTGAAGAAACGTTCACCCTGTCTGTTTAATAATATCCAGTTATGTTTTGACTGTGTTTCCCCCTCTGTGTACTGCATAGATGTGTAAGCAGGGTTGGGAATAGACACACAGAGGAAGTGAGGTGTTAGAATCTGTTGGAATGAAACCACGGACAAGGCCGCCCTGGGGGTCACACAGTCATGCTTTTAATGTCCACGTGAAAAACCCCGCCCTTCACATTGCGCTCTCTCTGCTCTGCTCAGGTGTTTGATAACTATGCAGTCACGGTGATGATCGGTGGGGAGCCTTACACACTCGGCCTGTTCGATACCGCAGGTAAGATGCAGCGCGCTGTAACCGAGCTGCCAGAGCATGTTTTCTTCGTGCTGTTGCTTAGGGATAATCCCAGGCACTGATTTTGTTAGCTTGCGTGAGCGAGCGCCTCTTGTGCAATCTCGAGGACGTGTCAGACGATATGTGTTGGTTGGTGTTGTGATGCGGTGTCCGGTCAGAGCCCGTGTGTGCGCGTGGCCTGTCGCGCTGTAACCTTTCACCCACATTTCCTTCCAGGACAGGAAGACTACGACAGGCTGCGGCCCCTGAGCTATCCCCAGACCGACGTCTTCCTCGTCTGCTTCTCCGTCGTGTCGCCCTCCTCTTTTGAGAACGTCAGGGAGAAGGTCGGTTTCACTGTTTCGGTCATTGCATTGCGTTTGATTGCTTCCACCCTTCCCCCGTTGGGTATGATGTATAAATAATGTTTTATATTGAATGTTCCACGAGCATGTATGTTGTCACATTAACCCATTTCAATGCAAGTACATTGCCCTTTACTCTGGACCCCAGGAAGACTAGCTGGTTGCTATTGCATCAGTTAATGGGGATCCTTACAGTAAACAGTCAACAGCTGCATGTGTGTTGGCTGATCTTGAGGGCGTGTGTTTGTACACAGCATGACATCCTGGGTTCGGGTTCAGTCTGTTCTTGCTGTGGTTCTGTTATCTCAGGTTTGTACGTCACGTTTCTGATTGCTGTGCTTTGTGTGAATCTCTCTCCCCGGGCTCAGTGGGTTCCTGAGATCTCTCACCACTGCCCTCGCACGCCCTTCCTGCTGGTGGGAACTCAGGTGGACCTCCGGGATGACAGTAACACGGTGGAGAAGCTGGCCAAGAACAAACAGCGCCCCCTGCCTCCCGAGAGCGGTGACAAGCTTGCACGGGAGCTGCGCGCTGTGAAGTATGTGGAGTGCTCTGCCCTGACACAGGTATGGACATGCTCTTTTATAGATGCATATGCTTCAGCACTAGTATCTTATGGTGGCTACATGCAATAAGGCTAAGAGCATAATCGCTATCAGTACTGAGTTTACAGCTACTGCCAAAGGGTGCTGTTTTTGCAAGGAAGTATTCAGAATTTATGGAATATGCTGTTGTGTTTGGGAAGATTTTACCATATAATCTTGGTGATTTATGGTTGATCTGATATTTTGCCTACTTACCTAACCATGTTCTTTTGTATATGCTTGTTTTAGTTCCATCTTGAACCAGTTAATTATGGTTGATTTAGCTGCTAATTGAACAGTAATCTGGGTTTTATGTCCCTGAAATCGTGGGTGTTCTCTCTCTGATACGGTTCTGGCTTGAAGGCACTTGTTCCAGCTGAAAGATAACAGTGTTCTTTTCTGTAGGGTTTTCTGTTCAGTTTAGCACCTTACATAAGCAAAACAAGGAGAAATCGAATTGCACTGATTAAGAGTGCTTAGCAAGGGCCTTGAACAATTAGCCCGATACGGCTAAGCATCGAGTTTCTTCAAGAAACGGATGTTAGCGCAGATGCTTTGGAATAACTGGCTCCATCTCCGTATGGGGACGAATGCACCTCCAGCAGTACATTTCACACACAATGAGCGGATTCAGAGGCGGCAGATAAAGATCCGTATTCAGTTACCGGCTCATTCGTGGCCCTGCTAATTCCCCGGGCACAAAGCAGGTTAGCGTACGCGGTGCTCGCCGGTGCCTCCCAAAAACCAGGTTTGAGAAAGTGACCCGCTGATACGAATAGCAAGAATGCCCTGATTTCAGCTAATCCATAAATGCCAAGAGGCTTTTCGCGTCTCGAGGCCCTTCGCGAGTGTCGGTTTTTGTGCATCGCGCGGTAGAGCACCTGATTCCGTTTGCATTAATTATTATAGCGGTAACAGTATAACTGTTTTACCATTTAACTATTTAAAGTGTTGTTTTTTTCAAAGTAGAATGTTAAAGCTGTGGTTATGAAAGATTTAATGGTGCACCATTTGAACGTGCTCTCGTGGGGCTCGGTGCAGATTAGTCCTGAGCAGTAGCGTGGCTCCTGGCAGCTTCAGGCTGATTGACGTGCTCTGCAGTGGCGCCTGTGCCCGCAGAGTTAAACTGAGGCTGGGATGTGCTGCGTCCGCGCGGCCCTTGCACTGAATGCGTAAGTGCGTTTCGTTGCCGTTAGCCGCGCGCAAAGGAGCCCGAGGCCTTCGGCGTCCTGATTGCTGGAGCTGATGCATCTTTAATGGTGCTGGTGCTGGTCTGGCTCTCTGCCCTTCACTCTGCAGCTCTCCCAGGCACTGCTTACCATTTTAACCGTCTGGGTCTCTGTTAAGCTGTGTGCTTTATCAGTCTTTCTCAGCATTGTGTGTGTGTGTGTCATTGTGCGATGGTGTGTCGTTTGTGTGAGGGTGTAAGCCAGTGTGCATGTGTGCACACGCGTGCCTGCATTGTGTATGCGTATGTCTCGTTGTGTGAGTGCATGTGTGCGTGGAAGTCTTTCAGTTTGTGTGTTCGTGTGTGTCATTGCGTGACGGTGTGTGCGTGTGTGTGAGGGTGTGTTTGTGTGTGTGTCTCTCGTGTGAGGGTGTGTCAGCATGTGAGGGTGTGTCAGCGTGTGTGTATTTTTGTGTGTGCACCTGTATGCATGTATGAGTATGTCTTTGTGCGCGTGTGTGCTGTTGCGTGTCTGTGAGTGTGCTACAGTGTTCCATGGCTGTTTTCGGGTGAGAGAAGTGGAGAATGACTCCCCTGTTTCTCCTCAGAGAGGACTGAAGAACGTGTTTGATGAGGCTATCCTCGCTGCTCTGGAGCCCCCCGAGACCAAGCCCAAGAAGCGCTGCTCTTTGCTATAGAGAGAGGAGTGGAGAAACGGGGAGAGACAGGCCAGGACGCCAGGGGGAACCGGGAGGGGTACAGTGTTCAGGGGAGAGGGGCAGAGTCAGTTTAGGAGCAAAAAAGATGGGGGGGGGGGGGCGAAATGACTGCAGAAGGGATGAGGGTTTAATGCCATTACAACAAAAAACAAGCAGCCATATTTGTGCTCAGTGCATGCAGTACATACTGAGAGAGAGGTTTGTCAGTGCTTGCCTAACGGCACAGTTCTCACCCGAGAGAACGAGGAAGAACATTCCTCGCGTCTCTCCTTTTTCTCCAGTAGACCGTTTTAAAAATAAAAAAATTAGTTTGTTTTATTGCCTTGCCACATAGAGGTTAGGAGGGAAGGGTGTGGAATTATTTTGGTTTACTTCATGACCAGAATTGAGTGAACCATAATTACAAACTGTAAACAAGCTGGCGGGGGGTTTGTTTTGCCTCCACCTGCTGGCTCATTGTGGGAACTTCAAGTGCATTTTCTCTTGCAATCTACTGCCTCCTGCGGGCGGTACAGAGAACTGAATTTATTTTGTTCCTTTTTGATGTATTATTATAATGTATATTATATTTTCTTTGTTTTGGGGATTTTTAGTGGTTATGCATTTTGAAACTTGAGTTTTTATTTTATTATTATTTTTATTATTATTTTATGTTTTCTTTGCTGGTATGTGTTAGAATAACATTTTGGTGGTGAGTCATTCACAGTCTAATGATTAGTTATTTGAAATAACTAATAATAATAATAATAATAATAATAATAATAATAAGGATCTTTTCTTAGAGAATTTCTGGGTGTTTGTAATCACATAATGTTTGTAATAAAAATGGTTTAACTGACAAGAAATGGGGATTGTTCATTTCAACAGGCATTCATTTGAATATTGGTGTGCATCAACTAAATGCAAACATCACTATTTAAGGCATAATCAGTTAAATACATATGCATAACACTACATTATTCAGTCACACACTGATATAGGGGAAATTGTTTATTGGTCAACTATAAAATGCCAGGAATGGAGCAGCACACGATAGAAACCAAACTGGCGATGAGCACAGACACAGAGACACCAGAGTCACAGATAGAGGATGGAGAGGCAGGGTATTGTGGGAAGGGGGAGCAGGGTGGGTGGTGTTACTGGGAGGCACAGGGGCAGAATGACAAATCACATTTGTGTAGGTGGATAGATACGGTGGGAGAGTGATGTACAAATAAATAGAGACAACAGTTACAGACAGATCAATATAAATACAGTGAATATAAGGACATGTAAAGAGGTAGCTATAGCCTAACTTGGAGTACCGCCATATGAAGATGCATAGTGTTACTCAATACAATATTTGTTACCTTTTGTTATTTTTGCTAAAGTCGGCTTTAAAAGCGTTGTCGCTTTGTGAATTAGTTGTAACGTAGGGCACGCTGTGTGTGTGTGTGTGTGTGTGTGTGTGTGCGTGCATGTTGCAGTAATGTATGAAGCCTCTGTCCAGAGTATAAGTATGTGTGCAGTCAGTCTGCATAGTAGAAAACACAGGCTTGTTCTAATACTATTTTTACTCTCCTCGTATTGCATAATTACGCTTCCCAGAAGTCTTTGGGTGAATAAGCTCTCCATTGCTGCTGATTAGTCACAGATAACTATGGTCAGTGAAGTCCAATTGTTCAACTGACTCATCCAATCTAGTCTAGTCTGTCACTGTGCCACGAAACACGCATCTATATCGTACAATGCACTTTTTGCTCAGAGAAATAGTCGACAGGAGGAGTTTACATAATGTGTCCGCGCTACTGCTCGTCTGAGTCATTTCCAGAGCACTGCCGTGGTATATTCAGTATGGGATGCTATCTCAGTGCTGCGGTAACGCTATGAGCAGTCATTGTGGTTGTGTCGTTGTACAGTCGTGGTGTCTGTACTGGCTGGTTAGTGAGTATACACTGTGTGAGCCCCCCCCCCCCCAGCTTCTCTCATTCTTTACAGGTGTGGATTAGTACAGTGTTCTTGCACTGTTGGCAGCGGACTGAGCAGCACCAGGAGAACTTGCAGGAGCAGCGCTGCACCACCTCCGCCCGGCCCGCCCGAAACCCGGGCCCGCAGCACACCAGCTCGCACCCGTCCGGCGCCAGTCGGGAGGTGCCTGGCGGGAGGGAGAAGGGGGGTGGGGAAGGGGGGGCGAGTGGGATGTGACATGAGCACGCTGGTCAGACCAGTTCAGGTCAGAGTTCACGTGTAGCATCACACAGCCTGAACGGTAGTTGCTACCATCCAAACTGGCTGGGGGAGGCAGGAAGTGAAAGCTATCAGGGATGTGCTGTATGGGGCTCACAGGGGGTCAGGGCCTACAGAGAGAATACCAGCCATTTCATCCCATTCCCCTCCAGATTCTTGGGAGTGTTCTCCATTTCAAGGAGTTGGGCTCCATGCTATGTGCGTTCAGTGGACAGTTAGGACGATTTCAAGGACCCTGACTGACTGGGGCGCTTACAAATGTGCAAGAATGGGGTGGCCGATGTGAGGTCTTCTCATGGGGCCTAAAATGCCTGATGGCTCCCTCGCGTGTATTTAAGGCAGTGTTTGCGCGAGTCCTGAAGAGTAGATGTGCACGTTGGTTTTTGTTCCAACCAATTATCCTGTAAATTTTCCTAACAGCTGTATTCACTCCTGTATGGGACCCCAGTATCAAGTTCAGCATGAGTTATGTTAACTTATGAACGAATTAAGAGCAGAAGTTTGCATGAGCTGGATCAGCCCGTCACGTGCTTTTCTGGTACGGTGAAGCCAAATTCTCCTTACTGGTACATTTCAGTAAGTCGATATCTGGCTTTTTTCTTTTTTTTTTTTCCTGTGTAAAAATTTCCGGAAAAGGTTCTCACCGTTGCAGCGACGGCCGGCGGTGCCAGGGATCCCGTTGTCGGGGTCGAGGCGGCAGAAGTCCGGGGAGGCGGCGAGGTACACCAGGTCCCGGGCCGCCGGGGGCTTCACCAGGGGGTCGCGGGGGAGCAGGGCTGTCCTGGAGCCCACTCGGGAGAGGCGCACCTAGGGGGAGGGGCATCCACAGCTCCGCACGCTTAGCATCCAGTTCACTTGTGTGGTGGCATAGTCTCACCAGCTCTGCGCTAAGCCCTTCTCTTGTGCTCGTAGTTATCCGTTGCTTGCACAGGGAGTTATTTGGCAATAAGACTGGTGCTGTGTGATTAATAAATGCAGATGTGAAAGTAGTTATGGGAGTTTTACAGTGTAGCTGGTGAACTGCCTCGGCCGTTCATGAAAGGGGCACTGGCCTGGGTGCTCTACGTGTTGCTAAGCTACAGTATCTGTCTGGGGTCCCTGCCCTCCCCACTCATTGGGCCCCCCGCCCCGTCACTCACCTCGGTGGCCCCGTCGAAGCGCTCCTTCAGCACCGCCCCCACGCGGCGGAACGGCGGCATCACCTTCCAGCAGGTCCTCAGCTCACAGGAGCCGGAGACCCCGTGGCATTTACACTCCACCTGCATGTTGTGGAGGATGGCCTGTGGGGAGAGAGAGGGAGAGAGAGAGAGGGGAGGGCAGGAAAACAGGAGGAGAGGGAGGGAGAGAGAGCAGGCAAACAGGAGGAGAGAGAGGGAGAGAGAGCAGGAAAACAGGAGGAGAGGGAGGGAGAGAGAGCAGGAAAACAGGAGGAGAGGGAGGGAGAGAGCAGGAATATAGGAGGAGAGGGAGGGAGGAGGCAAACGAGTGGTGGGAGAAAGTTTGAAAACAGGAGGAGAGGGAGGAAGGAAAAGAGGGGTAGAGACCAGAGAAGGGGCAGAATGGTAAGGTTATAACCATGCAGGTTCTTTTGCAGTTTTGACGGTAGAATCGGCACCAGTAATGAATGGTGTTCGTCAGTAAAAAAAAAAGTTGTTCTTTAGAGCTTTTCAGTCTTTTCACGTTCAAACAGAATTTTACAGGCTGCCTCTTCCCCACCTTCCTCCCAGCCTCGTTGTTGTGGATGTTCATGAGTGGTCGCCCTAGCGACAGCCCCTTGGCACGCTCCGGTTCGTCCACGAATGTTTGGGAAAAGGCCACCCCGTAGGACAGGTTGTCTGAGCAGCCGGACCACTGGAAACCTGAGAGAGGAAGAGGTGAGCGCTCTGTACACACACACACACACACACACACACACACACACGGACTGACAAGCCTGGGCAATACTCTGCAACACTCACACATGAATGACACACTGGCATGTCAGTAAGCAGGGAGAGCTGTACAAAACACAGCGTGTTTCTCAAGCAACAAGTCAACTGGCCTGTTTTGACGGTTACGGTCAGAAGCCACTTTTGAAACGGCTTTAGCAACTGGGCGTGTGCGGGATTGCGACAGGTCCAAACAAACATATATAAACAGAGAAGGTGTTTGTGTACCAAGCCCAGGGGAGATGGGGGGCGGGGTTGAGGCGTCCTTCCTGATGACCCCCCCGTTATGCTCCTCCTTTTGGCACTTGGCAGGTGTATGACTGCAAGCCTCTCTGCTCTACATCTCCAGCCATCCCTGTGTTCTGTGTCAGCTGGGCAGGTAGGGGCCCTGGGCCTGGTCGTCTGGCAGTAGTGGTGTGACAGACAGCGAGGTCTAGAGTTCCTGAGTGTGATGGACAGCGAGGTGTACGGTTCTGCAGTGTGAGGGACAGTGAGGTGTACAGTTCTGCAGTGTGAGGGACAGTGAGGCCCAGAGTTCTGCAGTGTGAGGGACAGTGAGGCCCAGAGTTCTGCAGTGTGAGGGACAGTGATGCCTAGAGTTCTGCAGTGTGAGGGACAGTGAGGCCCAGAGTTCTGCAGTGTGAGGGACAGTGAGGCCCAGAGTTCTGCAGTGTGAGGAACAGTGATGCCCAGAGTTCTGCAGTGTGAGGGACAGTGATGCCCAGAGTTCTGCAGTGGGAGAGACAGTGAGGCCCAGAGTTCTGCAGTGTGAGGGACAGTGATGCCCAGAGTTCTGCAGTGTGAGGGACAGTGATGCCCAGAGTTCTGCAGTGTGAGGGACAGCGAGGCCCAGAGTTCTGCAGTGTGAGGGACAGTGATGCCCAGAGTTCTGCAGTGTGAGGAACAGTGATGCCCAGAGTTCTGCAGTGTGAGGGACAGTGATGCCCAGAGTTCTGCAGTGTGAGGGACAGCGAGGCCCAGAGTTCTGCAGTGTGAGGGACAGTGATGCCCAGAGTTCTGCAGTGTGAGGGACAGCGAGGCCCAGAGTTCTGCAGTGTGAGGGACAGTGATGCCCAGAGTTCTGCAGTGTGAGGGACAGTGAGGCCCAGAGTTCTGCAGTGTGAGGGACAGTGAGGCCCAGAGTTCTGCAGTGTGAGGGACAGTGAGGCCCAGAGTTCTGCAGTGTGAGGGACAGTGAGGCCCAGAGTTCTGCAGTGTGAGGGACAGTGAGGCCCAGAGTTCTGCAGTGTGAGGGACAGTGAGGCCCAGAGTTCTGCAGTGTTTTGACGGACAGTGAGGCCCAGAGTTCTGCAGTGTGAGGGACAGTGAGGCCCAGAGTTCTGCAGTGTGAGGGACAGTGAGGTGTACAGTTCTGCAGTGTGAGGGACAGTGAGGCCCAGAGTTCTGCAGTGTGACAGACAGTGAGGCCCAGAGTTCTGCAGTGTGATGGACAGTGAGGCCCAGAGTTCTGCAGTGTGAGGTACAGTGAGGCCCAGATTCTGCAGTGTGAGGGACAGCAAGGCCCAGAGTTCTGCAGTGTGAGGAACAGTGAGGTGTAGAGTTCTGCAGAGTGACAGACAGTGAGGCCCAGAGTTCTGCAGTGTGAGGAACAGTGAGGTGTAGAGTTCTGCAGTGTGACAGACAGTGAGGCCCAGAGTTCTGCAGTGTGACGGACCACAAGGCCCAGAGTTCTGCAGTGTGACGGACCACAAGGCCCAGAGTTCTGCAGTGTGTGACGGACTGTGACTCACCCTCGGGACTGACACCCCTGACCTTCCGGTCACAGCCGCACCTCTCCAGCTCCCCACGACTGCAACCCCTCGTCACGGCGACGGCCACGGCAGCTGAGGACAGGGCGTGCACAAAAGCGGCCTCCCGCGTACCTGTTTGGGAAATTCACCACCACGCTTCAGTCAGGGGCGCAGGGTACCGTCCCGAATCTGGGATTCACTCAAATTCTCCCTCCTTCCCCAGAGCGATGGTCAAACGTCTGCATCAGCAACACTGAAGTCCCCGCTAAGCAGTGTAACAGCATACATCCTATAGACCAACCAGATGCTCACCTCCATGTTCTAAACACTTCGCATTTTTTTCAAATCTTCCTACCTCTGTGGGTGAATGACAATTTGTATTCTGTAAATGTTATGAATATGAAATTGCCTGGCCAAGGATAATACTGTGGCAAAGAGTTCTTTTCCCTTGGCCATACCTTTTCATTAAAATTCATATACTGCAGTGTATCACTGGAAACTGCTGTATTTAGGCAATAGGGAAGACAGAAGAAACACAGGCACTCACAATGTGGTTGGTCTATAGAATCTGTGGTAGCACAGAGTCAATGTCAAAGTCAAGTATTATGTTTGCTTAATTAAGAATTTTGAGTGAAGAATGATTCAACTTTTTTAGAATACTGTCAAGAGGTATGTTCACATGATGTCATAGCCTGGAATTCGCTGAAATTGGCACGTCACATTGTCAGGGATCAATCTATTATGTCCACACGATGTCATCATCGGGGATTCAGTCCGGTTGCTGTGAGTTGCGTTGCCTTGACGAAGCTCACCCTGGGTCATGACTCTCCCGAACACGTTGACTCCACGGGCCGTCGTGGAGCAGTTCCACCTGCGATTACGGAACTGGTGCTGGCACTGGTTTCACACGGGCAACAAAAACACAGGATGGGAGGGTGCTGTAATAATTATGATCCACTGCAGTCATGAGGCAGCTTTTATGATTTCAGAGTGCTTTGCGAATAATGGGTATTGACTAGCATCTATGGTATAGTTACAGGTCAACAAAGAGTATCCATAAAACTGACTCTCTGGATAGTGCACTACCCAGGATTTTAAAGTGTATGGTGCTTTTACTAGTCCGGAGGTGTAGAGGAATGGGTCTAATGAGACACAAAGTAGAATAATTATTGTTTCACTAATGAAGTCTAGCTCAGTGGTTCTCAAACTCAACGAAAAAAGTCCTGGGGGCCTCCTGTGTACACTGGTTTTAGTTCCAACCGCAATTGCAATCCCAGAATTTTAACAAGCTGTTAATTTTTCTTAATTAGGAGCTTTTTAGAGGCATTAGTCTGTTCGGCCACATTATGCCAGAAATAGCTATGCATGAAGAATAAAATTCCCATGTTCATATTGTCCTATATTGAGCTATATTGCAAACTGTTACATAAAAGCAGGTAACAATGTTTTTATCAAATGAAAGACTGTGGTTAATCAATAGGTTTCTAATTAGGTTGTTGAACACATGCTTAATTTCTTAAATCTTATGTTAAACCTATTAACACAGAGCAGGTTTGCCACATTGTCATTTGCCTTGTCTTTGAATTTTTCATTATCTTTCAGATGGATAGTTTTAGTGGTCAGGTGTTCACATCTTCACCAGTTAGGAGCCTATAGATTCACCTGAAGTCTTTAACTTGATCTGTTAAGTAAGTAAAAGGTTTTACTTATTTTTATGCAATTGTTTGCAATACTGTGCATTTTGCAGAATGTGAACATTTTATGTGGAATTTTATTCTTCATGGCATGCATAGCTATTTATGACGTAGTGTGGCTTAAACAATCCCTGTCAACATGAAAAGTACCTAATTAAGAAATATTAACAGCTTGTTAAAATTCCGGGACTGAAATTGTGGTTGGACCAAGAACCAACGTACACAGGGGGTTTGAAGGACCGAATTTGACAACCACTGGTCCATCTAACTGACAGGTACCACGAAACAATGTAATTAAAAAATTTTTTTAAATAGAAATCCTACCCTGACAGCCCCCTGCCCCCCCTATAAAAAAAACATATCTTATACTGCAGTAGTTTTATGTGAAGCGATATCCTTTTGACACAGACAGTATGCGTTATGTAGGGTGAGTAGTTTGCCCGGCTGGCAGTGCCTGGTGTCACTGGGACTCACTGAAGCCCGGGCGCACACTATGTTCTCTCTTACCTCTTCTATCACCATTTCGGCTGCCCTGCGTACCGACTCCATGACCTCGCCCCTGGCCCTGCACACCCCCACCTGCCCCACGGACAGCCCCCGGAGCCGGCCGCAGGGGGCGGCACCCGACACGGGGCGCGAGCGTGGCATCCTGGCCAGCGACCTGCGGGCACAGGGAGACGCGTCACGCGGGCGCGCCCGGCAGCACAATGCGCCCCATTGTGTCCGCACGCAAAGCAAGGGGCTGACTTACAGCCAGTTGGTTGCCACGGTAGGGTGGGTTGCCCATAGCAACAGCAGGAGGAGGAGTTGTCCCGTGAGATTCACAGTAGAGACAGTTGGCATCAGACTGTCTGTCTGTCCGTCTCTTGTGTGTGCAGGTCTTTGTGTGAGGCAGGCTGCCTGGCTGCCGTCTATCGGTTCTTGGTGTCAGGTGACCTGCACGTGTCTGTCCCTCTGTCTGTCTGTCCGAGCTTATCTTTCTGTTGCTCACTTGGGGATGATCCCCTCATATCTGTCGATTAAGAAAAAGGGATAATTCCATTGTCACATTCAGAACCCCTTTATATTACAACAGTGATTATCATCAACATTTTTGGCTTGATAAACTTGATGTCACATTTATTGATTCCAGTAAACTGCCAAAGCAGTGGTGCCATAACACAGTAATCAACTTACAAAGCATACGTTATATGGAAATGTATGCTTCTGCTGTAAAATATTTTACCGATCAATTTTTATGGACAATATAATTGCTGTTGAAAGACAGCATTAAATTCTACAATGTTAGTATTAAGTTGCATATTGTATTTTCAAGTACTTGACATATTTTATTTTTATATGAAATCATCTATTCTACATTTTACAGATTCTGCAGATCAAATATATAACCGAGTAATTATTGTAGCAGTTTATGTTTAGTACAACTCCCTCTGTTGTAATTCAATAAGACAAAATATTAGTAGAATAGTAAATCGTAGGGTAATAAATCCCTTGAAGAATAGTGCAGTTCATCCTGCTGAGTGCAGGGTTGAATAGTGTGGAGTTCTCAGTAGAGTAATTCCATGTTTTATAAATCTGTATTTACAAACAGCAGGGGGCGCTGTTTTATTTGCTTTGCAATAAAGCAACACAGAATCCAATCAAAGGTCTTAAATTAAAAGGCCTGTAACTCAAATGTTTACAGTAATTACGTTCCATAATAAACAATCCTTTACAATAATAATTAAAATTCATCATGTCCTTACCATTCATTCCATTGTCCAGTTCTGTCCATATATTAGGCTGCACGAAACAAAATCTCTCCAGGGATCGATCTGATTTTCCTATTATGAATATTAGAAAGACTATTCGCTTGTTTATCTGTTTGGTAGAATAATGGACTACATGGATTATTACTGATTTAGATAAAAAGATTATAGTAATAACTGCTGAAAAGAAAAAAGATATAAATGTATATACAAGTGTTTTCACATCAATACACAATTGTAAATAAGAGAGTATTGATACTTACAACTAGTTTGCAAATGAATAATGAAATATTAATTGCTTAAGCAATGTTACTGTTTCTATTAAACTTTTCTTTTGTCTACTGCTATCTCTCCCTCTCCTTCACTCTCATGGCCTTCAAATCTCTATTTATGGATACTGAATTATAACATATATTATATGCCAATAACCAGAATCTTAGCTTTAGTGCACAATCCTTTGTGCATTTAAAGGTATTACAAAGATATGTCTCTTTTTTAATCCTTTTTAAGTTGAGCTGATGAATATGCAGAAAGCATTGTTAGTTCCGCCTGGTAGAGTTCCTGCTTGCTCTTCCCCAAATAAAATTGGGTGTAGGTCAGTCCAGTAGAGATAGGGAGGAAGAGTGAGGATGGCTCCAGAGAAGAGGGGTTATAAAGGAGGGAGGGAGGGAAGAAGGGAGTGATATAGGGTGACAAGAAAGGGAGGAGAGTGTAGAAGTTACATGACAGTACATTATCACTGACGTTGAGAGATGGCGATGGTGGTTAAGGTTAGCACAAGTCATAGCGTATGATGCGGAGTGCAGGTACTGCAGTATAACATGTAGTGTATGTTCGCATGTGAGAGCATGCATGTGAGCAGCTGTTTCAAATAGGGCTTGAGAGCAAAGTGCAAGGAAATGCTTCTTGGAGGCGGAACATCCTTGCTAAAGGCTACAAGGTCATGCCCACATGATTCAAAGGTCCTGCAAGTGAAGACAAACGCTTATCATGCGCTTTCAGAATAAAGGCGCAAAACAATACGTGTCCGTCGGGATGTCCCCACAAAGATTGTGTCACAAACTTGTGTGCGTGTCCGTTACCTAATGTTTAATTTTCCCAAACTTTGTTGCTCTTTTTACGAGTTTCCACCCCCCCCTTCCTCCATCTCCCTCACTCCCTCTCTCCCTCTCTCTCTTTCTCTCCTCCTTAGTATTGTCTTAGAAGAAGGGGTGACATTTGGACAAGGAGGAGAAAACACACTGCCGACAAATATTGGAACGGAGGCAAATAAATCAGAGCGATGGCGAGGGGGGGGGAAGAAGTGGTGAGGTAGGTGGATGGGGAAAGATGCTATGGAGAGTGGAAGCGATGGAGAGCGGTTGGTCTCTAAATCTCCAGCGTACGTAAGAGTGAATGTTTGGTGAAAGGAAAGTAAAAAAGTTTGGATTTGGGAATGAAAGAGGTATAGTGATGTATACCAGAGAAATGGCTGAGAAAGGGTAAAGGGCAGAAAAAAAATATGGGGGTGGTGTTTGTTTTTTTTTGGGGGGGGGGAGGGGATCTCCTCCAGATTTTGAGGGGGAAAGACATGGAGGAGGAACACTGTGGGCACCATGATGAGCTGTCATTTCCTGCTTTCGTAATCTTCCTTCCAGTGAGTCTCTCTCTTTCTCACTCATTTTAATCCTTCCATCCATCCTTTGGCTCAATTTTTTCTCACCTGGATTCATTCTCTTTCTCTTCCTCTTCTTCTTTGCCTGCTCTTTCCTCCGCTCTTTAGGGCAAAAATAATGAGCAAAAATGCCAGCTTTCCTGATGATTAATACAAGTGGAACATGCTTGCATCTCCCTCAGGCGTTCCAGAACTGCTTTCCTCTGCAAGTACTGTCTCCAGCGAGCATCCATGTGCCAATGCCTCATATTTGTGGCTCCCTAAATTTAAGCATCATGTACCCCCATCCAGATCTATTATATAAATATGCGCTTTTACAGGTTAAACAACCTTGACATGGCTGAAGTCATGATGTGTGTTTTTTTAACGTGAGATGTTTTATGCTGTTTGTGTGCTTCTATTAGACCACCTGAACACTGTTCTAACAACACATTACTGTGATCAAAGACAGAAAGGATCCCTGCTGAACTAGTTATCAAACTTCATAGTGGTTGCCAACATGTTTTTTTTATCCTCAGAACCCTTTTTTCGGAAATGAAAAATATGCCTGCATGTTAGCCCGGTTCAGAACCAGGGCGCTGTATTTGTGCGTCCTACATACTTCCTACATCACTGGTACGCAGCGGTTTCCTGTTGAGCGTGTGCAAAGCGGAGGGTTCCGCATGAGAGCACAAAATGCCGTCAGTGATGTAGAAAGGGTTTGCAGCCGCCCCCTCCACCCCTCATTCTCGCACGTTGAGATTAATATTCTACCAGGGCATTATAGGTAAAGTGACAGGAAATGCATTTTTGTTTCTCTCTTCCCTAATTGCCGAACCGCCGTGCCCCCTCCCCCCTCCCCCCTCCCCACCCCCCACGCCCTGCTCCCCGTGGTCATGAATGCTGTACTTTTTGTGTCTCTTGTCTGCCGTGTATTTATAGCCGCGCTCCCCACTACGGGGCACTCCCAGCCCCGTTTAAGTTGTGCTGGGTCCCCTGGTATGATATCATCCTGGCAGATGGGTACGGGGTCCCTGAGATCTGGCTCTCCTTTGGGGAGCCATAACTCTGCCGTTGTCTGGAGCCGGTGCCAGGGCTCGGCAGGTCGGGGAGCCCCCTTTCCCCTTGTCTTTTTTTTTTTGTTTTTTTTTTTTAAAACTCCGCAAACGTGGTGTTATTTCTCCGTTTCCAGTCCCTGTCAGTGACGTCTTCTCCTGTATCCCCCGGCAACCACATGGCAATGTACACCCAGTGTTCCCTCCGGCGCCTCTGTTATACTCACCCTTCCGTCCCTTCACCCCAATCTCGTAAATAATGCCCCCCTCCACCTCTTTCTCTGCGTGTCTCCCTTTCTCACTCAGCGTATAGAATATATTTCGTGTTAACCCCTCTCTCCCTGGGTGACACTGTTAACGTGGGGAAACGGCCGGTCGGTCAGTGAAAACCCTATATTTTTAACCCTATCTCTTTTGCTCTTTCTCTCTCTTAACATTGTTGTGTCACGGCCAGTCTGTTTGTGTTTGTATGTTATGCTACCTTCTCTCGCTCCCTCTCATAACATTTTACTCTAAAATTTCTTGTCCAAAAATTTTAATTTCTTTAAAAGATATAACTAGATTTTTGGTGATTATACTCATTGAGTGTTTTTGGGAGCCTCTGCAGTTATGCAAACAGTGTATGACCAAGTGTGTCTCTGTATGTTTGTATGTTTGTGATTGCCAGTGTCTGTGTGAGTCTTGGTGGTGTGTACTGAGTACTATTGGATGGCCAGTTGACCTCATTCTGAGATGGTTGCTCCTGGTAACTGTACACGTCTGTTTTAGTATTATGGGATAGAATTTTGACCCCTCCCGTCTTCTCCACTTCTCAGGACGCATGGTGTTCCGGTAAAAAAAATCTAATCCTACACACAGCGCATGCATCCAAACCAGCCAACATACAGAACCTTACACAACATGCCGTAAATCACAGAGATACGTACTAGCTCACATGAAATCTCTTACGCTTACAACAGTCAGGGATTGTCTGTGCTTGACAGTTACAATAGACTTCTACTGTGTGGTGGTCAATGTGACACAGAAAAGGGGAGTGGAGGGTTTGTTATTGTGTCACAATCTGTGCAAGAATGGGGCAAGTTGTGAGGCAGAGATAGAGGCTGCATATGTACTGTACTAGCTGCTTAATAGCATATATAACATAACCACTCAAACCCTGGGTAAAAAGCCTTCGGTGAAAACTTTCCCGGTTTACTATTTTCCTTTTGGTTTAGCCTATGTTGGTAAGTGTGGTGTGCTTGGCCTAGTGCAAAGCTACTGTCAGGTGTATTGTAATGATGTTGTGCGTTGACTTTGCTTGCCTGAAAAACTGCCAATATCTTTGTAGGCACAGGATTTTCTTGTCCGAAGCTGGAGGCTGTCATGCCCACTGTACAGACACTTAGACAGTGCAGTGGGAGGGTGAATTAGCACTCTGATTATTACGGGATGGCGGACCGGGGGGGGGGGAGGAGGGAGGGAAGTGGGGGGAGCGAGGGGAGCGGGGTTGGGGGGTTGCTGTGGTTATTATGGGATGTGTGTTGTTAGGCGGGGGAGTGGGGGAGGAGGGATGGGGGAGGGGGGAGCAAGGAAAAAAAATAGTGGAGTATTATGGTCTGGCTTGGGTGTTTGTTGCCATGGCACCTGTGTATGTGCCTGTGTGTATTATGGGATGGCCATCCTGAGGTATGATATAAGAGGGAGCCATGCTGAAAGACAGCAAGAGAGTAGCGTCTGAAAATACCTTGAGTGGACACTGCAGTGCATTAATGTGTAGCTGTGAGAGAGGCAGACTTTGAGAAGGGGGTTGGAATTGCATGTCCTAACTGGTCAGGACAATTCAGGACTACTAGTTATTGCAAGAGGCTGGTTAAGCATTTAAATGTTTAATACCTTCAGTATACTATAATGCTTTATGCTATACACATACACTTAATGTTTTTAAGAAATTCACCAAAAAAGCAGAATACTGTTGTTGATTTTACAAAGGCATTGCTATACCCGGTGAAAAGCAAGACTGCATAACTGGATCTAACGTATCAACAATAGATTGTGGTTTGGGGGATTTTTTTGTTAGAGAACTTGCTATGAAACTGAAGGTGTCTCTGTATGTGTAGACCTCTCTATGGGTGTGTTTGTTGGTATCTGTATCTATCTGTATCTATGTTGTTCTTTCTGTTTGCAGTGCAGTCTCGCGTTCTCTCCATGTCTGTGGTGTCATTCTCCGTGTCGCACAAGTGTATATACTGCCCGACCACCTGCCCCATCTGCCCCAAGTGCCCACTGTGCCCCATTGATTTGAGTTTTTTTTTAATGTGCATTATTATTGTTGGTATCATTCATTTTCATTCATTCGTTTTGGCAAAATACATTCTGTACAACGTTTTTCGAGGTTGGTGTATTGTTTTCTCACTTGGAGCATCTGCCCCTCACAAGGTCACTGCATGACCCTGTGCATGTGTGTGTGTGTGTGTGTGTATGTGTGTGTGTGTGTGTGTGTGTGTGCGTGCGTGTGGGTGTGTGTGCGTGGTGACAACTATTCATTCATTTTATTTAATCTATGCTGTATTGTCCAGGTGTCCAGTATGTCTATTAATGCTTTTGTAGTTTTTGTCTGCCTACCTGTTTGTCCAGCCATTTTGTCTTTACCTGTGTGTGTGTGCCACTGCCTGCCCATTTGTATGTTCTCAATATTAGTGCATGTGCCTATCTGTCTGTGTTTCCTAAAACACAAGAGCCCCCTTTGTCCAGTCGAGTAAAATTATGGGATGTCTGGAATAGAAGCAGAAAGTATTATGGTGTGTCTTTTGGCTTCCATAGTAACCTAACCACCCCCGCCCCCGCTGCCCCCCTCCCCCCCTCCTAAAACCCAACTGCTCTTATCCACAACACTAGGACTAGTATTATGGGCTGTAGTTTCTTCTTACAGGGAAAGAGTATTATGGGATGTTTAGTCACTGCATGTTGGGGGGGTGGGTGTGTGTGTGTGTGGGGGGGGGGTGTTCCCATGACAACCACTCCCCTTCCATCTCCTGATTGGTGATTATGGGATGTAGCCTCCCCCACCTATCCCACCCCCCCCCCCCCCCCCCAATCTCCATGGTGACTGAGCTGGCCAGAGAAAGAAGGTGAGGGAGTATGTTCCATTTCCGTTGCTCTTTGCACAACCATACAGGCCTGCTGTACGAAAATGAACGACCCAGGAAACACAGGGAGCGGGACAAAGGATGATACAGGGAGGAGACAAAGCAGAGCAATAGATGTCAAAATAAGCATTTGCTGAGTCAGAAATATTGGTAGATGGCTGGTGTGCTACAAGAGACAATTATTCTACTTACAAACAAAATGTAAATAGGAGAAAGGGGAGAGGCGCATGAAATTGGAGCACAGAAAAACAGGCCGATGAAGTTTGACATTGTCAGAGTGCCGCAAGAGGTTTTGAAATAGCCTAGTAAGCTAACTACCCAGTGTGAACAATGAGAGTAAATAACTTCCTTCCATCATCAGTATCTATATAATTATACATATGCCACTGCTTCTTAATCATTTTGCACTGGAAACAATATAAATAAACACCCAGCTATGTTAATGATAATATTAATATGCCCGGACATGTCAATATGAACTGGCAGCATAGCGTAATGCCTTGGGAACAATCTCTGAGGTTGAAAGTTTGATTCCCAGCTGTGCCACTGCCATTGTACCTGTGAGCAAGGTACTTCACCTGAATTTCTTCAGCAAAAAAAATCTAGCGGTGCAATGGGTCACGTGTAAAATAATTTAAGTTGCCTGAATGTAAGTTGCTCTGAAAATGAGTGTTTGCTGAGTGATTAAAATGTAAATGTAAAGTGGAGTTCATGTGTGGTTTTCTGGGACCAAGAGTTCAACACTACCTTTGTCGCATTTTTTTTTTCAAAGGGCCAATTGATTACCTGTGATTATGGGCTGACAGTATTGTACCTCACTATTTTTGCACCAAGCTGCTTTAAAGATGCACATCTTTGTACTTGACCTTGTCTGACTTTTAAGGTGTCCCTGTCTACCCTTACCAAAATTCTAACCAGATCCAGGTTTCACCAACAATAATAACAATGTTAAAATTACGTAGGTATTACAGTATATTTAACTCGGTACTGTAGTGTGCCCCTTGCAGTCAGTGGGTCAAGCTATTTGCATGTGCACAGATGTGTGTGAAATACATTCTCTGCAATGCTTGCTGTGAGCACATACCTTGCACAGGCCTTCGACCAAATGTTGTGCATACAGTGTGTAAATGCATATAGGATATTATGGGCATTTTACCACACAACACATGTGTCCCTGGGGTGAGAAAGTTCTATACAGTAAATGTCACGATACCTTTTTCAGAGCACAGATTGAACATAGTCTCATCGTGTCTCTATCTACTTGTGGAGTGCATGACTTGTATATGTGATGTGAACAATAATTATGTGCATGAACACATGTCCTGTGGTCCATTTGTGTACAATGTACAAGCAAGGGAGACAGTAGTGGAATATTATGGTCTGTCGCAAGTGCCATGGAGTTCCCCTGGAGACCATGTGACTTGTATTTTTTTTTCTTTTTGGAGTTGTGCTTATTATGGGATGTCAGTGACTGCTTATGATTATTATGGGATGGTGAACAGGGCGGGAGGGGGACTGTCTCCATGGTAACGGCGGTTGCTAGGGGGCCGGAAATAGGGAAGGGAGTGTGGGGGGTGATTATTATGGTCTGTACGTTGCGAGGTAACTATGCAGAGTAGTGTGTGTATTATAGAGGGGGTGGGGGGAGGGGGGGGTTGGGATTATTATGGGATGTCTGCCCCCTGATCTCTTTGTGTATGTGAGGATGTTAACCAGCTAGCTGGCTGGTGGAAGAGGGAGCGACGAAGACCTGCGTGTTTGACAACGATATTTGAATTAACCTTGTATACTTAACTGAATTTAACATTTTATATTTTATGCAGTAAATATATAAATACCTGACCTATATCGGAAGATATCATACGAGGAAGAACTGTTTCGACCTGGGACCCTGTTGTACGTCATTATTGTCATTACGACGTTGAGTTTCAACAGTGAAATTTTACGAGTTGTGAGTAAGCTGTGTGTTTGACTGTTTTTAAGACAGTGTTAAAAAATCTGAGCGGGGAAGAAAAAGTGTGTCGTGTCATTGGGTGACAAGCTAGATAGCTATAGCTCAGAACACGTACGGTCGGTCAATTCACTGACGTCCATAAGTTGTATTCGTAACAAGGTACCTAGGGTATAACGTTAACGTTTGCAAGCTAGGCGGATGATGTATGAAACTGGTAGATGGCTTTGCTACAACTAGCGAGCAAGCCAGATCAAGAACGTTATAAACATAGTCTTAAATGTTAAGACTGCTCGCTACAACATTAATTCTACTTTTATGATATTTTATATTTCATTTCATTGTAAGATGACAAATGCACTGATACCTTTCACGAGACTCCCCTGTTGCTATTAGTTAAGTTATATGGCTGCACAAAACTGTGATTTTAACCTTAATTTAAGTTATGAGCAACAGAAATTTTAAAATCTTTTCCTGGTTTTTCTCGTTACAGCTGCCCTCCGCCCTTTTATTTATCATTTTCCCTCCTTCCCGACACGAACTGATTGAATGTGAGATCATCTATTAGGGAAAATATAGGAAGCTAGCGAACGTTTTATTTATCATTTTATAACTTTAGCAAGCTAGCCGGCTAGCTACCGGGTTAGTTGTAGCTAGCTAAATATTTGAAACATGTCTGGGAGTGAAGACGACAGGGACGATTTCGGACATTTAGAGGACCGATCACTGGTGCAAGGTAAGGGGTTCCAGCTAATAAGTTACTTTATATTGTTAGACTAGCTTTATTTCTAATTAGCTTGTTGTAGCTCATGGGGTGAATAAAGCTACCTAGCTGGACAGCTATCGTGCTCTTTAGCCAAAGTGACAACAGTATATAAGGTTAGCTAGTTAGCTAAATTCTGAAAATGCATGCTTATTCTATAGGCACGTATAACTTGCAATATTCACAGTTTAAGAATTTCAGCAGTGGAACTTTCTGCTGTATAGGGTTGTCATTGTCGCGTGCGGCAGAACTCGCTGAGGTAATGTTACAGTAACATTAACGTTAGCCTGTTAGCGAGCGAGCGTGACGGCTAGCTAATCTAGGTTTATTCTTTAAAACACCGACTGAACGCAACAAATTAATTATTTGTTAGCAATTAAATTGCGAAATTGCCCAGCTAACTAGCTAGATTGTTAATTGTTGTTTGTTAGGTGTCGGTAGCTTTATCTCAACCACGTTTCAATGCAATCTTAACCGAGCTTGCGATCTGACGTCTGTCAATTGGTTCGTTTCGTGTTTGCCGAGTAATGATGGCCTAGCTAGCTGTGGCTACCTAACGTTAGCCACCAACTTTTTGAGTGTTTTGCGGACTAGTCTTCGCTCGACAGTTTCAAGTACATTTTTGTTACTTAGATTAGTTTGATTAATTATTTTAATATATACAAACTAAATAAAACACATTAATTATGTTTTGTTTGTTATTTATTTTGTTGAGTATGTTGCTAGTGAGCCAATTTGTGGCTAAGTTACCAATGTGAGTGTGAGTTAAAAATGCCGGCTTCAGACTTGGCTTCAGTGGAACCGGCATCTTCCTGACTGCCGCGGCCTGCTGATATTTTCACATATCGAACCTAGATGGCTAACTAACTTCAGTCGATGATTAGATCTAAGAAATGCGACGACTCCTGTACTCTTGGAAATCCAAACTTAACTCTGTAAAATTGTTTATATATTTGCATTTAATCTAAATTCTAAAGTCTAAATTCTTATTTCGAAAACAAACTCAATAGCTAACGACGTTAGCTATGAAAGTTACCAAACGTTATCAATAGTTTCTCGAGGGAGAAATGACGAGGATTTAAATCTTTATTTATCATAAGCAGTTAAGTTTGCAAGTAAACGGGAACCGAAAATGTACTTCTTATGACTTGAATCTCGTTTAATCATATCACAAGTGCAGCGTACGTAACTGTACAATACAGTTCTCAATCCACCACGCTCCCAGCAAACAATGCGTGCCTAACCCTATTTTAGCAGCTGGATCAGTTCATGTAGCGATTATATTAGACCACTAACCAGCTGACAGACTTAGTTAACTTTATGTGACTAGCTTCCTCCGCGGCTTGCAAATAACTTTTGGAGTGAGCAAACTAACTGAGGAATATTGGCGGTAACGTTGGCTTCGCTAATCTAAAAATAAAGACACCGTTCTCCCTTTTAATTTTGCGAAGCAGAGGGTGGGAATGCAGTTATCGTTGCTGTCCTCTTTGGTGTAATTAGTCAGGTATGTCGCTGTTCAGCGTTTAACGCTGTGTGCACTTGGACAGATGAAGAGGAGCTGGAGGATATGTCCGAGGGGGACACCCCTAAGGTGAAGAAGAAGAAGAAAGCAAAGAAGAGTCGCGAGAGCAAGAGCAGCAAGAGGCAGAGACTCCGTAGAGAGGTACCTGACTGTTGTGAGATTGATGCATGGGGAATATCGTAGTCGTAGATATAATCTTCACATTTCCTAATGTGTGTACAGTACACTACTACTATACACTCTGAAAACATTGTTTCATCTAGTGTTTGGCATTGATGTGTATGCATTGCCAGTCCTAGCCTTTGATGGGCCCTAATCACCTATGCCCTAAATAGTGTATGCACTTTAGGATAATTAGGGTCCCCCTGGTGGTCATGGGGCCCTTAGCAGCTGCTTATGTTACTTATTGGGCTGGGTCGCCGCTGGTTGTAGCTGTGAGCCTGTGGCTGGGATTGAGATTTCCTACTAGCTGCTCTGTGTCACTCTTGTAGGACTTGGCTGGGAGCTCTCCAGAGGAAGTTCTTGGCGCAGAGGGGGGAGAGGGAGACGAAGAGGAAGGTGGGGGTGCCAGGTCAGACAGCGAGGGGAGTGACTATACCCCAGGAAAGAAGAAGAAGAAGCGAGCAAGCACGACAAAAGAGAAGAAGAGAGGAGGAACAAATGGAGAGAGGGAGAAGGGTGGCGGAGGGTCCTCCAGCAGCAAAAACAAGAGGAAAGAGCCAGAGCCTGAGGAAGAGGAAGACGAGGATGACGACAGCCAGGTGAGACAATGGCTAAAGAGGAGCTTGCACGAGGTCAGCTGTGTGAGTGCTGAGCCCATCTCCCGCTCTAGTTTACATTCAGACTCAGTGTAAGCATGGCGGGCAGCCGCTTCCAAAGTCACGTGATGTGAAAGAATGCATGAAAATGTGTGTGGAAAAAAACACACGACAAGGTCATTGTGCCCGTGTTACCATGCCCCTCCTCCCCTCAGGAGCCCAAGACATCTGCCCAGCTGCTGGATGACTGGGGGATGGAGGATATCGACCACGTTTTCTCTCAGGAGGACTATAGCACACTCACCAATTACAAGGCCTTCAGCCAGTTTGTCAGGTACCTCCTGTTTAAATTCCTTCTGTGTCTCTATGTTGCAGTGCCAAACAGTTTCCCCACTGTCTTCTGCTCAGCTTCTTCTCCTCCACTTGGACTCGCTCTTTTTCTCAGCACCCTTCTCTTTCTTTCCCTCGCTCCGCAGGCCCCTCATTGCCGCGAAGAACCCCAAGATCGCCGTGTCCAAGATGATGATGGTGCTGGGGGCCAAGTGGCGGGAGTTCAGCACCAACAACCCGATGCGGGGACTAGCCAGCGCCAACGCCGCCCTGGCGGCCGCCAACGTGGCGGCGGCTGTGGAGAACATGGTGACCAGCGTGGCGGACGGAGGGCCGGGCGCGGGTGCGGGTGCGGTGGCGGTGGCGGCGGCGGCGGCCAGCTCCGCGTCCACAGCGCCCTCAGCCCCCGTCACGGTGGCCGAACCCCAGCTGCCCCCCGCACCCCCCCTGCGCAAGGCCAAGACCAAGGAGGGCAAAGGTGAAGGGGGGCGCTGGTGGTCGGGGTTAGCTTTAGCGCTTTTAAAGATGATTCGTATATCCATTTTCATTTGTTTTTCTATTTGTCCTCTCCTGTTTCTGTTTTTCAGGCCCGAATGCTCGCAGGAAGCCTAAAGCTCCTCCAAAGCCTCAAGAGAAGAAGGTGAAGACCAAGAAAGTGGCCCCTCTGAAGATAAAGCTGGGCGGCTTCAACAGCAAGAGGAAGCGATCTTCTGTACGGCCCGAGTTCCCTCCCTCTCTCCTTGTGCTTTCCACCATGTTGAGTGATGCGTGAGTGAATGGCGTGGCCTATGAGGAAACGTGCTTATTTGCCTTTTCCTCCTCTTTCAGAGCGAGGAGGACGAAGTCGACGCGGACAGCGACTTCGACGACGGGAGCCTGAACAATTTCTCCGTGTCGGACGGCTCCAACAGCCGCAGCAGCCGCTCGAAGAAGAAGGGCAAGTCTTCCAAGAAGAAGAAGAAAGGTGGGCTTCTGGCCTGAGCACTGTGGTGTATTGTGCTTTATAGGCAGGGTGTGTGTATGTATGCATGCATGTAACTGTGAGTGTGCTTGCGTGTGTCTGAATGTGAGTGCGCATGTGTGCTTTGCAGGTTGGTCGTGTGTATGTGCGCGTACTTTTGTGCATACGTTTGTGCGTGTGTGTGTGTGTGTGTGTGTGTGTGTGTGTGCGCATGTGTGTGTGCATTCTGACTGAGTTAATGTGGTGACATGCCCACTTCTGCCTCCCGTGGTCCCTCAGTAGAAGAAGATGCCGATGGCTACGAGACGGACCACCAGGACTACTGCGAGGTGTGCCAGCAGGGCGGCGAGATCATCCTGTGTGACACCTGCCCCCGGGCCTACCACATGGTGTGCCTGGACCCCGACATGGAGAAGGCCCCCGAGGGCAAGTGGAGCTGCCCCCACTGCGTGAGTCTGCCCCGCCCACCGCTTTTATATAACCTGGGCTAACGGTCCACTTCCCCTGCCAAGTGAGGGTGCTGTTACCATGGAGTCAGGCCCTAGTCCTGGTTTTCATTCTTCTCCTCTAATCAGGCACAGATTTAGACCTGAGGCACAAAGTGAGTTGACTCTCTAGCCAATCAGTGACATTAATCAATAAATGAACTACCGGGTAGTGAAGAATATGGGCAGTACCACTGGCCTTGAGGGCCAGAGTTGAGCATCTTTGCTGCAGTCCATCTCTCCAGGCCTCAGCGCTGTGTTGATCTTTCTGTCTCTCTGCTCTTCTTTTCTACATGTCCTGTCTCTTTCTCTCTCCTCTACCCCTCCCTGCTCTCTCTCTCCCTCTCTCTTTGTCTTCCTTGCCCTTTTCCTGCTTTTATTCACAGGAGAAGGAGGGAGTGCAGTGGGAGGCGCGGGAGGACGCTTCGGAAGGAGAGGAGGATAACGACGCGGAGGGGCGGCGGGACGGGGGCGAGACGGAGGAGGACGACCACCACATGGAGTTCTGCAGGGTGTGCAAGGACGGCGGGGAGCTGCTGTGCTGCGACTCCTGCCCCTCCTCCTACCACATCCACTGCCTGAACCCGCCCCTGCCCGAGATCCCCAACGGGGAGTGGATCTGCCCCCGATGCACCGTGAGTGGGAGAGAGAGAGAGAGAGAATGAGTGTGCACGAGAGGGAGGGGGGGAGAGAGTGAGAGAGAGAGAGTGGGACAGTGAGAATGAAAGAGGAGAGGGAGAGAGAGGTATATAGAGAATAGGAGAGAGAGAGGTAGAGTGGGATAGGGAAAATGAGAGTTAGAGAGAGTGGAATAGAGAGAGTGAGGTGGAGAGAGAGAGTGAGAGAGAAAGGAAGAAAGAGAGAGCGAGACAGAGAGAGTGGTTAAGAGTTTGAGAGTGTTGAAGATATAGAAGAGGGAGTTGAAATGTTTTGGTCAACAGTGGGTGTGAATATTTCATCACTGTTGTTGATAACTCGTTCAGTTGATAGTATTTTATGCACACGCTCTCCTCCTGCCTGCCTTTCAGTGTCCAGCTATGAAGGGTAAAGTCCAGAAGATTTTGGCCTGGCGGTGGGGAGATCCACCACCCCCCACACCGGTGCCCCGCCCCCCTGATCTTCCATCAGACGCCCCGGACCCCGCCCCCCTGGCCGGTCGCCCGGAGAGAGAGTTCTTTGTGAAGTGGAGCAACATGTCCTACTGGCACTGCTCCTGGGTCACCGAGCTACAGGTGAACACACCTGGGCAGGGCGTGCGCACACACACACACACGCACATACACACACACACACACACACACATATATACGCACACGCACACACACACGCACACACACACATGCATGCATACGCACACACACACACACACACATGCATGCATACACACACGCGCACACACACACACACACACACACACGCACACACACGCACTCACACACACGCACGCACGCACATACATACATACACGCACACACACATACATACACACACACGCATACACACACGCACACACATGCTATTGGTGGCCTTGCAGTTCAGCAGTCCCCACCGCTGCTTCATAATGCCTGTGATGGGTTTGAACAATATGCTAAACCGAAGGGGTGATTTTTCTCTTGTCACCTGAGACACGTGACACTCGTGCCGTTGTAGCATCCGTTGATGATCCTCATTGGCTTATGAGCACCTGGAGGGATGATGCACAGGCTGTGTGCTGTGTGCACTTCTCGCTCGGAGCCTCAGGGCGTGCTGTGCTGTCGCCTAGCGACTCACGCGGTTTTCTGTGCTCGCCCGTCCAGCTGGAGCTGCACTGTCAGGTGATGTTCCGCAACTACCAGCGGAAGAACGACATGGACGAGCCTCCTCTCCTGGACTTCAGCGCCGAGATGGACGCCGACAAGAGTGTGAAGAGGAAGAACAAGGACCCGCTCTACGCCAAGATGGAGGAGAGGTTCTACCGCTTCGGCATCAAGATGGAGTGGCTGATGGTCCATCGCATCCTGAATCACAGGTAATACCAGTGCCATGCCTGCACACGCCCAGCGATGACCTGCACACACCCAGCAATGACCTGAACATGCCCAGCACTGACCTGCATGAGCCCAACACTGACCTGCACACACCCAGCACTGACCTGCATGAGCCGAACACTGACCTGCACACGCCCTGCACTGACCTGCACACACCCTGCACTGACCTGCACACACCCAGCACTGACCTGCATGAGCCCAACACTGACCTGCACACACCCAGCAATGACCTGTACACGCCCTGCACTGACCTGCACACGCCCTGCACTGACCTGCACACACCCAGCACTGACCTGCACACACCCAGCACTGACCTGCACACACCCAGCACTGACCTGTATGAGCCGAACACTGACCTGCACACGCCCTGCACTGACCTGCACACACCCGCCCAGCACTGACCTGCATGAGCCCAACACTGACCTGCACACACCCAGCACTGACCTGCACACACCCAACAATGACCTGCATGAGCCGAACACTGACCTGCACATGCCCTGCACATGCCCTGCACTGACCTGCACACACCTGCACACACCCCTATATGCTCTCGGCTCTGACCTATATAATCCCAGCTTCTGGACGTTTCTGCCGATTTCTGAGTGGGTTCACCTTGAGCTGTGTCCCTAATCCTGCCCAGATGCAAACCTCTAATCTGCACAGAGATTACTAGCAAAAACAACAGGTTTCCAGTGACGTTTTAGCAGTGCTATCAGATCTTTGTAGGCAAGGGTGTAACATTCAAAATAATGCTGGTGGGGGTTGAAATGCCTAGATAACGAAAACTGCAACCCTCTAGGAGGTCTCCCTTCCCCACCCTAGAATACATTTTCTGAAAATAACAGCTATGAAATGATAATTTTGGTGAATATACTTCAGACTACTGATCAGCAAATCCAAATTAAAACATGAACTCTGTATTATATGAAATTGTTTTTGCACATCATCATGATCTATTATTGGGGGGTTATTTGGCCTTTTTTGTAATATTGAGGGGGGGGGGCATTAACCTCCTACCCCCCCCATAAATCACATCCTTGCTTATACATTGTTCAGTGTTGTACAGGTTGTGTGCATTTGTAATAAAGGTGTAAAAACAGTAAGTTACGATTCCCAAGTGTAGTTTGCAAACTGAATCGGCCTGTTCTGCAGCGTGGACAAGAAGAGCAATGTCCACTACCTGATCAAGTGGAGGGACCTCCCCTATGACCAGGCGTCCTGGGAGAGCGAGGACATGGAACTGCAGGAGTACGACATCTACAAGCAGCACTACTGGAACCACAGGTACGCAGCCAATCGCGTGCGAGACTGGGCTCGGCCAATCGCTGCGTCCCTCTCGAACTAGATCCGCGCGCGACGATTCCATCCATAGGTGCGCAGGAGCAGGGTCGTATCTGACGAAGCGCAGCCGCAGCCGTCGCAGGTGTGCGGTTTTACTTCGGTAATCTGGGCTGCATTACAGAAGCAGCTGCGTACAGCAGAGCTGGTTCACTCATACCACAGGCCGCAGTAGGGAAAACAGCTAGACCGTGCGGTCTACAGCTGGAGTCCAAACCTCCGTCAGGAATGTCAGATCAGATTAACGAGCAGAAGACGGCATTAAGTCCTGAAAGGGGGCGGGCCTGTGCTGCAGCCCCTCGGTGTGGTTGCGGGTTTGAGGCCACTCTCTGATGCGTCCGTCTCCCACAGGGAGCTGGTGATGGGGGACGAGGGCAGGCCAGGGAAGAAGCTGAAGAAGCTGAGCAAGATGAAGAGGCTGGACAGGCCCCCCACCAACCCCGTGGTGGACGTAAGAGCGCCCCCCTGTGTTCACCCCTCACTGTGCTCTGTGTGTGCGTGTGTGCGCATGCTGCTACAGTCTATACTGTGTTCACCCCTCAGTGTGTGTGTGCGTGCGTGTGCGTGCGTGTGCGTGCGTGTGCGTGCGTGTGCGTGCGTGTGTGTGCGTGTGTGTGCTGCTACAGTCCATACTGTGTTCACCCCTCAGTGTGTGTGTGTGTGCGTGCTGTTACAGTCCATACTGTATCACCCCTCAGTGTGTGTGTGTGTGCGTGCTGTTACAGTCCATACTGTGTCACCCCTCAGTGTGTGTGTGGGTGTTGCTACAGTCCACACAGTTCACTCCTCACTGTGTTGGGTGTGGTGCTTGGTGTTAATTCCTCTCCCACCCCCCTCCCCTCCCATCCCATCCCTCCAGCCCACCATCAAGTTTGACCGCCAGCCGGACTACCTGGACAGCACGGGGGGCACGCTGCACCCCTACCAGCTGGAGGGGCTCAACTGGCTGCGCTTCTCCTGGGCGCAGGGCACCGACACCATCCTGGCCGACGAGATGGGCCTGGGCAAGACCGTGCAGACCGCCGTGTTCCTCTACTCCCTGTACAAAGAGGTGTGTGTGTGTGTGTGTCTCTGTCTGACTGTCTGTCTTATGCAAAGAGGTGTGTGTGTGTGTCTCTCTCTGTCTGACTGTCTGTCTTATGCAAAGAGGTGTGTGTGTGTGTCTCTCTCTGTCTGTCTGTCTGTCTTATGCAAAGAGGTGTGTGTGTGTGTCTCTCTCTGTCTGACTGTCTGTCTTATGCAAAGAGGTGTGTGTGTGTCTCTCTCTGTCTGACTGTCTGTCTTATGCAAAGGGGTGTGTCTGTGTATGTGCACGTGTGTGTCTTTACAAAGAAGTGTTTGTGTGTGTGTCTGTCTGTATTTACAAAGAGGTATGTGTGTGTCTTTACAAAGAGGCTGTTCTGTATGCTGCAGAACATCTGTATTTGGTTTAACTGTACTTACAGGCAGGAGGCGCTGTGCCTTATTTCTGCATGTCTTGCTGCTGTCAGAATCGGATTTTTTTTGTTTACATACCCGGGTATAATGCCATCTCCACGTCCAGTCTGTCTGTTCCTGTCAATGGGTGTCAGTGGACTGACAGACAGACAGGACGCAGAGTAACGCTGTCCATCACAGGGGACGTTTCCAAAGCTGGGACTCTGTCCTAAAGGCAGGACCGCACACAGATCTGTGCGATGATCAGACTGCCCTCTTTAGCGGTCGCGTGTAGGGAGCGCGTGCGACTCATTTCTCTACCCTCCCTCCCACCCCCCAGGGCCACTCCAAGGGCCCGTTCCTGGTGAGCGCCCCCCTGTCCACCATCATCAACTGGGAGCGCGAGTTCGAGCTGTGGGCGCCGGACATGTACGTGGTCACCTACGTCGGGGACAAGGACAGCCGGGCCGTCATCCGCGAGAACGAGTTCTCCTTCGAGGACAACGCCATCCGGGGCGGGAAGAAGGCCTCCAGGATGAAGGTGGGGGAGGGGCAAAAGGGCCCGGGCGGTGGCTTTGGGCCGTCCAGTCTCGTTACCATGGCATCATTCGCATCATTTGTGCACCACGTATCTCATTTAGCCCTTAAGGTGTAAAGTCAGGAGTATGTGATTAGAATGTTCTTAACTGAACATTCTAATGCTGATTTTACAATCACTGGTGGTGACTGGAAGCAGTGGAGTTCTAGAACACTGGTGTAGCATTTAGAAAAAACATTCCAAAAACCCTACTCTTTAAAGGGTTGACTTACGTAATGGCAGGGTCTGAGCAGCATTGCGTGAAATATGGATAAGAACACCGAAAGCACAAATAAATATCTCTGTGAGTCTGGACTACTATGACTATGATCACTGTGTTATGTTGTTTGCCATAATGGCCTTGAATATCACTTGAAAAGTGTCTGGCATGTCGATAAGTATAATGGAAGCTGCATGTGCTGTTGTTGCCCATTCGTTGTTGTGCAGGGGGTGTCGGTCTCAGTGCCACTGTTTAACCCCCCCCCCCCCAACAGAAAGAAGCCTCTGTGAAGTTCCACGTGCTGCTGACCTCCTACGAGCTCATCACCATCGACATGGCCATCCTGGGTTCCATCCAGTGGGCCTGCCTGGTGGTGGACGAGGCCCACAGGCTCAAGAACAACCAGTCAAAGGTGAGTGTGGGCGTCCGTCCGAGCGATCGTGTTTCTCTCCTTTCTCTCTCTCTCTCTCTTTCTCATTTTCTTCCTCTCTCTCTGCGGCCCACAGTTCTTCCGGGTGCTGAATAACTACCCTCTCCAGCACAAGCTGCTGCTGACTGGAACCCCCCTGCAGAACAACCTGGAGGAGCTCTTTCACCTGCTCAACTTCCTCACCCCCGAGAGATTCAAGTCAGTCTGTGTGTGTGTGTGTGTGTGTGTGTAAGTGTGCTTGTGTGAATGAGTGTGTGTGAGTGTGAGGGCACGTGCATGCTTTTGTGCGTGAGTATGTGTGTGAGCGTATGTTTGTGTGAATGTGTGTGTATGTCCTTTGTGCCACCCTACGGGATGCATTTGTGCCACACTCTGCACTCATGTCAGGGAGACACCTTATCCTCTACCCCCTCTCCTCCCGCAGTAACCTGGAGGGCTTCCTGGAGGAGTTTGCGGACATCGCCAAAGAGGACCAGATCAAGAAGCTGCACGACATGCTGGGGCCGCACATGCTCCGGAGGCTGAAGGCCGACGTCTTCAAGAACATGCCGTCCAAGACGGAGCTGATCGTGCGCGTGGAGCTCAGCCCCATGCAGAAGTGAGGGCAGGCGGGGGGGGGCGTGAGAGGGGCGGGGGGAGTGTTCGGGTCAGGGTGAAGCAAGGTCAGATGAGAGGAGGAGCTGTGAAAGAAATGAAAGTCACCTCTTGGGTTTGGTGACTTTGTGCCTTTCCTGAGTTTGTGTAATCCAGGCTGACAGATGCTCTCCTGATAGGGAAGCGGGCTCTGGTGGTTCCGCTTTTCTTATGTAGAAATCTGCATTTTCTGATTCCAGGAAGTACTACAAATTCATCCTGACGCGCAATTTTGAGGCCCTGAACACTCGCGGTGGGGGCAACCAGGTGTCTCTGCTCAACGTGGTGATGGACCTCAAGAAGTGCTGTAACCACCCTTACCTCTTCCCCGCTGCTGCTATGGTACGAGCCTTTCCACAGGCCCGAATAGGGCTGCGGGCTGAACCACGTGGTTGGCGGGGGTGGTGGTGGTGGTGGGAGGGTGCTGTACAAGCAAATCCGTAAATGTCATAAAACTGCATACTTCTAATAATACTCCCTTCCCTTTTCAAAACTCAATAGTCTTACTGCAGAGAAACGTTAAACATTAATAACCCTTCCAATTGAATTCCTGTCAAAGGAGGAAAAGAAAACAAACTGGCCTTCAGTACACCAGTCTGAGCGTTTAAGAGTGTCTGAGCGTTTCAGAGTGTCTGAGCGTTTCAGAGTGTCTGAGCGTTTCAGAGTGTCTGAGCGTTTCAGAGTGTCTGAGCGTTTCAGAGTGTCTGAGCGTTTCAGAGTGTCTGAGCGTTTCAGAGTGTCTGAGCGTTTCAGAGTGTCTGAGCGTTTCAGAGTGTCTGAGCGTTTCAGAGTGTCTGAGCGTTTCAGAGTGTCTGAGCGTTTAAGAGTGTCTGAGCGTTTAAGAGCGTTTCAGAGTGTCTAAGCGTTTAAGAGTGTCTGAGCGTTTAAGAGCGTTTCAGAGTGTCTGAGCGTTTCAGAGTGTCCGAGCGTTTCAGAGTGTCCGAGCGTTTAAGAGTCTGAGCGTTTAAGAGCGTTTCAGAGTGTCCGAGCGTTTCAGAGTGTCCGAGCGTTTCAGAGTGTCGGAGCGTTTCAGAGTGTCGGAGCGTTTCAGAGTGTCGGAGCGTTTCAGAGTGTCGGAGCGTTTCAGAGTGTCGGAGCGTTTCAGAGTGTCGGAGCGTTTCAGAGTGTCGGAGCGTTTCAGAGTGTCGGAGCGTTTCAGAGTGTCGGAGCGTTTCAGAGTGTCTGAGCGTTTCAGAGTGTCCGAGTGTCCGAGCGTTTCCGAGTGTCGGAGCGTTTCAGAGTGTCGGAGCGTTTCAGAGTGTCGGAGCGTTTCAGCACGGTTATTCATTCCTCTGGCGTAGCGGCGGTGCTAGCGGGAGCAGGGGGGAGGCTCACGGGTCTGTGGTTCTGCTCGCTGCTCACAGGAGGCTCCCAAGATGCCGAACGGGATGTACGACGGCAGCGCCCTGACCAAGGCCTCCGGGAAGCTCCTGCTGCTCTACAAGATGCTGAAGAAGCTGAAGGAGGGGGGACACCGAGTGCTCATCTTCTCTCAGGTGAGCGCCGAGGCCGCCTGCCAGCGCGATACTCGCCGTTTACTCGCAGATTACTCGCTCCCTCACTGTAATTCTGAATGCACATAATTGGGTGTCTGTGGTCTCTGGCTCTGGCTCAGAACTTTGGGCTCGCTCCTCGCACGCCTGGGTTGTGAGAGCTGAGACCACAGACGCGAGGACCCAGCATGCATTTCTCCTGAAGGCGATAAAGCTGGCCGTCTGCGTGGCGATTCTCACGGTCCCCGTTCTCCTTCCCCGCCCCCCCCCCAGATGACCAAAATGCTGGACCTGCTGGAGGACTTCCTGGAGAACGAGGGCTACAAGTACGAGAGGATCGACGGGAGCGTGACGGGCAGCATGAGGCAGGAGGCCATCGACCGCTTCAACGGTGAGACTCGCTCAGGCTCTACGGGGGGGCCGTATTTCTGATTGGACGTGCTGTTCAAGCCCTCTGGAGGCCAGGTCAGTGTCCTGTTAACCCCTCCCTCTTTCTCCTCCAGCTCCTGGAGCAGTCCAGTTTGTCTTCCTGCTCTCCACCAGGGCGGGGGGTCTGGGGATCAACCTGGCCACCGCCGACACTGTCGTCATATACGACTCTGACTGGAACCCTCACAACGATATTCAGGTAGGAGCAGGTCGACCCTCCCAGGGCCCGCCCCCCTTTGTGGAGATGAGTCACTGCTAAAAAAAAGTTTGTCTCAGCAAGTGCTTTCATTTTATTCTCTTAAGTAGGAAATAGTAGTTTGTTTTAAGTTTTTAACTTTTTGCTTGAAAAGTGAAATTGTCTTACCCCACTGGCAAATCTTGAAGTGACTGAAACTCTAACCTCATTGGCAATTTTCGTTGTATTTAGGAAAAAATTATAGAAATACGACTTTAAGCCTATATGTGAGACTAAAATAGTTGTTAAGATGGCCTTTTTTGGTTTGGCAGTGTGCTCGTGGCTGTTGTGTGCTGTCGTTCGGGCTCACCTCTCTCTGGTCTCCCTCCCCCCCCAGGCCTTCAGCAGAGCTCACCGCATCGGCCAGAACAAGAAGGTGATGATCTACCGCTTCGTCACCAAGGCCTCGGTGGAGGAGCGAATCACTCAGGTCAGACCATCACTGCTCAGCACTCCGATTCCAACTGCCGCTGATCCAGCTGCTGCTGATCCAGCTGCTGCTGATCCAACTGGAACCTTAATCTCAGCCCCTTTTAAAATAATCCAGCCAAATCTATTGCAAACTTCCGCCTAGTACAAAATGCTGGTGTGGTAACAGTAGAAGTGATAACGTGATACTGGAGATGATTATGATGTTGATAATGATGATGATGATTGTGGTGGTGTGTTGTGGTGATGCTGATTATGGCGGTGTGTTATGGTGATGTGTTATAGTGATGGAGGCTGTGTGTTAGGGTGATAATGATCGAGGTGGTGAGATATGGAGATGATGATAGCTGTGTTACGGTGATGATTAATGTGATGAGGATGATAATAGTGGTGATGTATTATGATGGTGGTGGTGGTGACGATGATTATTGTGATGCTCATTTCAGAAATGTATTGGCCATCTTTTTTGAAATGTGCTTGTATTCCACCACAGGTAGCGAAGAAGAAGATGATGCTGACCCACTTGGTGGTGCGGCCCGGGCTGGGCTCCAAGACGGGCTCCATGTCCAAGCAGGAGCTGGACGACATCCTCAAGTTCGGCACCGAGGAGCTCTTCAAGGACGAGATCGGGGAGGGTGCGACCCTTCGACCCTTAAAATGGCGTCCTCTTCCGTCTCGCTGGCCCGCGTAACCCCCCTCTCCCTGCCCCCCCCCCCCCTTCCCTCTCCCTCTCCCAGGAGAGAACAAGGAGGAGGACAGCAGCGTGATCCACTACGACGACAAGGCCATCGACCGGCTGCTGGACCGCAACCAGGACGCCACCGAGGACACGGCCGAGATCCAGAGCATGAACGAGTACCTCAGCTCCTTCAAGGTGGCCCAGTACGTGGTGAAGGACGAGGACGAGGAGGTGAGCGCGTGTGTGCGTGCGCGCGTGCCTGTGAGTCTGTGTGCGTGTGCGCGTGTGTCTGTGCATGCGTGCGCAGTTGCGGTCCAGTCTCTCAATGTGGAAAACTAGTCTATTTTAGATAAATCAGCTCAGGAACACATACACAGCATTCACTGGCACAAAGAGCTGAGATTCAGAGAGTGTCTTAAGCAGATTACTCTTTCTTCCTTTTACTCCCCTTGTCCTCTTCTTTCTCCTTCCTGTTCTTTGATCTTTCTTCTCGTTGTCCCTGCTGCCATCCCTGTCTCGCTCCTCTTCCGCTCCTCTCTCGTTCTTCCTCTTAACCCCCTCCATCACCCCGCCTCCCTTTATTGCCCTCCTCCTTTCCCG
>NC_057933.1:70999283-71018036 GCF_018555375.3 Anguilla rostrata | reverse complement strand
GAAACAAAAGAACCAGCACCCGATTCAAGAAACGAAGAACTTAAATAGACAAAGTTAACAAGACACAGGTGAACTCAAAGAACAATCAAACCAGAAAAGGAGGGGATAACAAGACACAGGTGGGAACAATGTTAGAATAATTAAAACCAATAATACAATTAACACAGGGAACGAAGAACGAGAACGAACTGAAACACAAAACTGCCATCTGGCGGCCAAAAGGGGAAAAACAGAAACAGAAAATACAGAACCATGACATTTACAAACTTTTCATTGCTGTGTAACACATTCATAGTCACTATATCAACATTATTACATTCGTACTTTTAACCAAAACAGAATGTAATGGTAATTTAATGTATAATGTGGGTGGTAACTGCACAATATATAAAAGCATATTGAATGACTATGTTTTTTTAATCAACATTTATGCAGTAGTTATGTTGTGCTTATGAATATTTGATGCAGGTTTTACATAAAGACTTTCTTTGTATGATTCAAATTAGATGTCTGATTAAAAAGTACATTTCTATTGGCTGATGATGGGTGGACAGTTGAGGCACAGACCTGTGGTTGGTGTGTGGGAGATGAAGTATTCTATGAGTATTCCAATAGCAGCCAAGAGGACCAGAGCACTGAGGATGTGTCGCCACAGAAACCTGGCTGAATCTGAGAAAGGAAAGAAAAGGAAAGGAACAGATCAGCAAACAATACTGACAATTACAATCTGGACCACACACAAAATTTGTACTTTCTGTCTTCATTAAATGTGTTTCATTAGTGAAAGATAGTTTAAATAGAACAAGAGAAGTAAGAGTCTATGAAGAAGTAACAGAGTAATATTGACAAATGAAGCACAGTTACCATAGCATTTTTACTGTATGGGAGCTTGACATTGTATCCTATGTTCACAATATACTGGCAGCTCATTTTAATGTTGGTTTCTGTACTGTGACTCCCCCTGAGCAGCTCAGACCTAGTGACAGACTGAAAGGGTCTCAGTCAGCTGTCTCCCCTCTGTGTAGAAATAACACTGAGACTCAGAGGGAGGCAGATCAGTTCCCTGGATCAGCTCCCTCCTGGTCACAGTGAAGCGATATCGGTTCCCCTCATGCACCCCTGTCCTGAGGGGTGTGTCCTTTGTGTCTGTACACCCTCCTTACGATTCCTTACTTGGTTCTGTGGTCGGTAGCGTACGTGGTTCTGTGGTCGATACCGTTCCCGGTTCTGTGGTCGATACCGTGCGTGGTTCTGTGGGCGGTACCATGCGCGGTTCTGTGGGCGGTACCGTGCGTGGTTCTGTGGGCGGTTCTGTGGGCGGTTCTATGGGTGGTACTGTGGGCGGTTCTATGGGTGGTGCTGTGGTCGGTACCGTGCGCAGTTCTGTGGTCGGTACTGTGCGTGGTTCTGTGGGCGGTTCTATGGGTGGTACTGTGGGCGGTTCTGTGCGTGGTTCTGTGGGCAGTTCTGCAGTCTGCTGAGCAGGGGTCTGTGGAGGTTGTGACGTTACTTTCCCACCTGCAGAGAAACAAAATGTCTTCATATAGTTTAAATGAAATGAAGTGGACTACACTGTTGAATCTGTTGCTCTCTCTACTACAGTGCATGAATGGTCTTTGGATGCTATGAACTTGTAGTTCTAAGTTGCGTTAAAATAAAGTCATCACAAAATTGCTATTTCATGAGACTCTTGGTTTCAGATCGCATGCAACACAAACCGCATTTAGGTCTGCTGCAATATATAGTTAATGCAAAATATTGCGACTCTGATCCTTTTTTTGTTGTTTTGCTCTGTGTTGGTGCACATTGTGCCTTGGCATATATCACACCTGGAATCAAGTCTAGCCCTTTGGGTTCTTGTGCAAGATCTAATGATGCTACAACACGCAGATGGACAAGAAACAGCTGAGCAGCCAATTGCGTTTGCCCCACTAAAATGGGGGGACTATGCGTACAAAATGATGCAAATATCCTTAAATAAAAGTTGACAGTCTGGACTTTAACCTCATATTCATTGTTTATTTCAAATCCAATGTGCTGGAGTACAGAGCCAGAACAACAAAAATTATGTCACTCTTAAAATACTTACGGACTGCACTGTACATCGCTTGTTTAACAAATTACTCGTTATGCTTAAGAATATAGATAAATAATATAAGTAATGGTGCAAATAGTCATTTGATCTAATGTTTGAACAAACATGAAATAAAATCTTAAAGAAAATAAAGAAATCAGCGAAGGTACATCCTATCGAAACAATTTGATTAGTAACTCTTATGAAATCCCACAGGAACTTCGTGTTAGAAAGTAATTTTGTGTTGGAAAGATATTTTTTGAAAGTGAAGGGTTAGAAGTAGCAGTCAGAAGCAGACGTGAGAACAAAACTCTGGTAGGGGAGCATCAGGAGCTTTAAACAATTAAAATTTAAATTGATATCAGTTTGGAATAAAATGTCACTAACCCCTGAATTCATAATGCCAAATTGGCTCCAAATGTCTTGTCTTTCTTTCACGAAGTAAGTGATGTATTGGTCAACTTGACCTACACATATTACATATTGCTCTCTGTCTCAAGTTATATTTGAATGCTGTGCACTTGATGTTGTACTTCAGTGAAGGCATCATTTGTATTTTATTTTATGCTTTCCCTCTTTTTCTCTGCCCAGCTTGGAGTGCCTAATTACGCTCATGCTGCAATGCTCAGCACAACAACACTACATTTTGGAAAGCTCAGACTAACATGCTCTCTCCTCCAAAGCTGTGATGTCGCTGCCTCTTACCTGCAGTTTGCAAGCCAGGCTCACACAGACATGGGTCAGAGGACGACACGTTGTGCAACCTGAGTGGCAGAATTGTCAGTACTAGATTGACAAATACTATCACTCAGGCTGCCAGAAACTGCCCCATCCCTGGGTAATGCTAAACCCAATTTTGCATCACCTTGTGTGGCTGCCAGCCAGGCACAGGGACAGTCCGGACTCAATTCCGGATAGAGGGACCCATCCAAAGATGGGGCAGTGCCTTAACAGTGCCTTAGGAGGAGCCACCAAGCTGCCCAATGAGGAGTTAAGTTTGAGGGCAAGCTAAAAAAACTAGTAACAACCCAAACTAACTACTCTAAGGATCTGTTACCTATTACACCTTATAAGTTCAGACCAATAGAAGTTTCAGTACTTTGTTTAGTCGTCACAGGAGGTGGTGAGGTTGTCTTCTTATCTAGAGAGAAAGAAAGAAAAAGGCTTTATTATTATTGTAATTACAATAAGTGTGTATAGTGTGTGTATAGACAGTAACCTCATCTAGATGTACTTGATTAGTGAACCTAAATTTTATTTGGAGCTTAAAAAATGAGTAATATCTGTAAGCCATAAACTTTGACTGTGCTGGAAAATGATGAAAAAGTTTGGAAATGAATACCTTTAGGAAATAATTGCTTATTGGCAGGGTCTGTTGGCTGAATGGCCAAAAAAAACCATCATATAAACTCACAGGTCCAGTTTATTGCTAATTTGAAATAAGTGCATTGGAATTGTTTCTCACAAACTTTCATCAAAAAAGGTTCTATGGTGATTAGGTGGCTATGTATATTTCATGAGTATTAGAGGATGTTTGCTTTTGTTTAGACTTTGGAACATAATTAATTTATTCACGATACCTCCGTATTCCCTGAGAATCACTCAGGGAGTTCACTGACAATATTTGTTTTTTCCCCATTTTTTAAGGAACAAGGACTGCACTGCCAACAGTAAAACTATCGGTTTGTGCTGGGAGTCTCGGAGACTGTGTGGGGGTCACCTGACTATTTGAACTGTGAGCGCAGAAAGTGCTGTAAGTAACACATTCCAGTGGACAATGTTGGCTGGACATGTGCAGTAACGTTTCTGCTGTGATATTGTGAAACCTCTCATACAATAATTGTGTCCTGTCTGTGTGGATTAAAAGAAGTGGCTGCTGGTTACATGGATTCAGAGGCTGTGCATGCTAGCCCTGAACCGACTTGCAGCAATGAAACTGGCCTACAAATTCTCTTCATTTTCCTCTGCCTACCATAGAGTACAAACAATGCATGTGGTTTATCAAGTTTGTGATATTTGTTGACTGACCTATCCTATCGAAACAATTTGATTAGTAAATCTTATGAAATCCCACAGGAACTTCGAGTTAGAAAGTAATTTTGTGTTTGAAAGATATTTTTAAAAAATGAAGGATTAGAAGTAACAGCAGAAGCAGACGTGAGAACAAAACTGTGGTAGGGGAGAATCAGGAGCTTTTAACAATTAAAATTTAAGTTGATGTCAATGGAATAAAATGTAACTAACCCCTGAATTCATAATGACAAATTGGCTCCAAATGCTTTCTTTCAGGAAGTAAGTGATGTATTGGTCAACTTGACCTACACGTATTACATATTGCTCTCTGTCTCAAGTTATATTTGAATGCTGTGCACTTGAAGTTGTACTTCAGTGAAGGCATCGTTTGTATTTTATTTCATGCTTTCCCTCTTTTTCTCTGCCCAGCTTGGAGTGCCTAATTACGCTCACGCTGCAATGCTCAGCACAACAACACTACATTTTGGAGAGTGCAGACTAACATGCTCTCTCCTCCATAACTGTGATGTCACCTTACCTGCAGTTTGCAAGCCAGGCTCACACAGACATGGGTCAGAGGAAGACAAGTTGTGCAACCTGAGTGGCGGAATTGTCAGTACTAGATTGACAAATACTAGCCTATCACTCAGGCTGCCAGAAACCCCCCCATCCCTGGGTAATGCTAGACCCAATTTTGCATCACCTTGTGTGGCTGCCAGCCACAGTCGGCACAGGGACAGTCCAGACTCAATTCCGGATAGAAGGACCCATCCAAAGACGGGGCAGTGCCTTAACAGTGCCTTAGGAGGTGCCACCAAGCTGCTCAATGATGAGTTTAGTTAGAGGGCAACCTAAAAAAACTAGTAACAACCCAAACTAACTACTCTAAGGATCCGTTACCTATTAGACCTTATAAGTTCAGACCAACAGAAGTATCCGTACTTTTTTTAGTCATCACAAGAGGTGGTAAGGTTGTCTTCTTATCTACAGAGAAAAAAAAAAGGCTTTATTGTTACTGTAATTACAGTAAGTGTGTATAGTGTGTGTATAGAGAGCAACCTCATCTAGAAGTACTTGATTAGTGAACCTAAATTTTATTTGGAGCTTACAAAATGAGAAATATTTGTAAGCCATAAACTTTGACTGAGCTGGAAAATGATGAAAATATTTTGAAAATGAATATCTTTAGGAAATAATTGCCTATTGGCTGGGGCTATTGGCTGAATGGCCAACAAAGCCATCATATAAACTTATAGATCAAGTTAAAGCTTATTGCAATTTGAAATAAGTGCATTGGAAATTGTTTCTCACAAACGTTCATCAAAAAAAGGTTTATGGTTGATTAGGTGGCTATGTATATTTCATGAGTATTAAGGATGTTTGCTTTTGTTTAGACTTTGGAACATAATTAATTTATTCACAATACCTCCATATTCCCTGAGAATCACTCAGGGAGTTCACTGACAATATTTGTTTTTCCCCATTTTTTAAGGAACAAGGACTGCACTGCCCACAGTAAAACTATCGGTTTGTGCTGGGAGTCGGAGACTGTGTGGAGGTCACATGACTATTTGAACTGTGAGTGCAGAAAGTGCTGTAAGTCACACATTCCAGTGGAAATGTTGGCTGGCCACGTGTAGTAACTTTCTGCTGTGATATTGTGAAACCTCTCATACATAATTGTGTCCTGTCTGTGCAACTAAAAAGGGCGTGGTACATGTTCAAGGCTGTGCATGTAGCCGAAGACTTGCAGCAATGAAACTGCCCTACAAATCAATACCCATCCAAATTGGGAGAGCAAATACAGAAAACTTTTTTTTCCATATTATATGGAATAATAGTCTATGTGATATGTATGCTGAAATCTTCTAATCCAAACCCATGTAAAATTCTTCAAATAGAAAGCACATATACAATATAAACGTATGTACCTGCTACAGAAAAGGTTGATGTCCCTGGAGAGAGTCCTAATGAAATAGGTTGTGAGAGTGAGATTTACATTTTGAAACATTGCATAAAAAAGGCAAATAATGACTGACAAACTTCTCAATACACACAGACCAGTTCTTTTAACCTTATGGCTGTATTTTACTAACTGTAAGTACAGAGATTTACTCACCTTCTATTTTTATTTTGTCACTGCGTGGGGAAGGAGAGCGGGGGTCTGTGGGGACAGAGTAATCGCAGCTCACTTCTGTCGCCCCCACAGACTGCAGACCCTGCTTCAGGTCATCCCGTTTCACAACAAAGAAACAGACTTGATTTTTGGTCCATGTACTTCTGAATGGCTGAGATGAGTCTCCAATGTACAGGTTACAGGTGACATTAGTGTCAGATGGGAGGTGTTCCAGCTTTGTCTGACAGGACAGGTCCACCTCCCCACCACTGTTCTGCACAGAAATCTCTGGTTTCTTTAGGTCTATGAAAAGAGAACACACACGTCACAGAGCAGAAATACTAAACTGCATAAAATCCTAAAAGGTGTGTTAATATCAGGCCTTAACAAATAATATTTACAGTATTAAGAGAGCAGTGTCTCCCTGCCTAAAGTGGTATACATATATCAACAAGTAAAATATTACTTTTATTACCATTTCATTACACATATACTATGTATTTATACTATTTTAAAACTTTAGTGTATAGTTGCAAATTGTTTCTGTTAGATGTTTTCTTACTGATATACAAAGAACCAACAGAAATGCGGGAAGCCTCTTCAAAAACTTGAGACCATGCAAACAGAATCTTTTGCCACAGAAATCCAGTCAAAGTTAAAGCTTAACAAGCTACAATTCCCTGTCTTTGCAATATGTTTAATGTCAAAACAGTCAAAAATCAAAATACATGCTGCATTTGCATAATTATAGTGCTCCCCACTTTCTCTACCTTTTACCACAAAAACAGATTTAAATCAAATTGTTATCTGTCATTGAACACATTACTGTTATGTAAAGCTAATGTATTAATACTAACTACAGTACATACTAAAACTCAAACAATAGCTATAATTTAAAGATGATAAATGCTGTTATCTGTCATTCAAGAAGTTATTGCATTTCCACATGTAATGTTTTCTATTAATGTCAATGTCTGAAGTAGAAAGAGGCCCAGTCAGGCTTTTTTGTGAAATCATGAATAGTCTTTGAATGTGATGAACCCTTAGCTCTAAGTCCTGTTGATGAAAAGTTTGTACAAAAACCCTATCAGTGGTTTCAGACCGCATGCAGCAGTTTCCTGAGAAATACCCATTTTAGTCTGCTGCAAGGTACCGTACATACACACCAAAATTAAAATACAATAGAATGAGAATATGTATTGTAGTGTACCATCGCTAATTGTAAATTTGAGAGGATGATAACAATAAAACATTCTTATTTCTCCTTCTTCTGTCTTACAGTATTCTCTGTCTGTCTATCTACAGCCATTCAAAATCAGAACATCGATACAGTACATGCTTCAGTTAAATGTTAAAGACAGGATTGACTCAAAGCAAAATATAGAAATTAAAATATTAAAATAATTAATAATTAAATACCTCATGAGAAAACATGCTTTGTGTGATTAAGAACAGCGACTCATATCCTCTGCAGGGAACAGAAATGAATTGCCGGGTCATAGGAGGATATGTCATATATCCTCCTATGATCTTAAATGGACCAGCATATATTTAATGATTTAGCTTTGCACACAGATCATAGTAACATAAAGCACCAAAGAATCCCTTTGCTTGACCTAATAACTAGGACAACATATTGAACCATCTCACTAATTTGGCTGCAGATACCAGAAGGGTAATATGATTAAAATTTTGATAACGCTATTTGTGGCTTTTATACTGACCTTCAGCATCGGCGTGCAGTATGAAATCTGGCAAACATAAGGCAAATGAAACAAATTAAAGTTTGATCAAAACTGTCCTCCAGATATATATTGTTAACTTTCTCTGACATGCCATGATCAGCCTGAAATGTGAACATTTGTAAAAATCTACATAAAGAAATGTGATTAGTTTAGATGAAAAAGAAAAGAAACTGGAAATAAACACATTGTCACAAAGACAAAGAGAACTAGAAGAAAATAACTGCTGCAGATCTGTCACTGCTGGCCACTGTGACAGACAGAGAACGCAGGAAGAGAAAGAGGAACAAGAAAAGAGAGAAATAATTGTTTCACTCACAGTCCAGCTGGATGACAAAGGCCAGCAGCAGAGTGGTGTAGAACTGGGACCGCATTTCAAAGAGGAGGAACACAGCAGTGAGCAAAAAGAAAGAAAAGCAGATACTTGTCTCAGACTGATCGTGTGAATACGGAAGTACATTTTGGGGTGGGACAAGAATCCACAGCCATGTTCGGTTGTAGGCTATTTATGTACCTTTTAGGAGGGGGAACTAGGCTTGTAACTCAAAAGGTTGTGCGTTTGAATCCCAGCTGGGGCTCTGCCATTTTACCTTATAGCGAAGTACTGAGCCTAAATTGGTTCAGTAATATATCCAGCCATGTATATGGATTGTATGTAGTAATGTGATCTAGGAAAGTCACTCTGGATAAGAGCGTCTGCTAAATTGTAATTGTAAGTAAACCTCAAATGGCAGCAAAAAAACTCCCCAATGAGAAGAAATCTCGAGAGGAACCCTGCTATTGAGGGGGAGCACATCCTCCACTGGCCAGCCTGGCATAAAGACAGCAAATAAACTGGGTTAAGCAGGTTACAGCTGAGATGTAAGCTAACAGGAATAATAGAAGAGCAAATGGTATAGCTCAGAATAGTGCAGTTTAGAGGAGCCGGATGATGGATATGGAGCTCCAGACAGCGGCAAGACCAGGGCAAGGGAGGAACAGGGTTGAAACAGTCCATGACCATGGAGAGAAGGACAGGACTGGAGCGATCTTTGAACTCAGGGCGAGATAAGGGGCGGGAGCCCCATGGAAAGAGAAACCGTAAGGCCAAAGCCCACTGACAGCTTCTCATTAGGGGCCTCTGCACCTTGACCTCTTCCTTCAAGCTGGCCCACATCACCCCACTGCTGAAAAAGCCCACTCTGGATCCCTCCGTCATCCAGAACTACCCGCTGGTGGAATGACCTCCCCGTGGCGGTCAGAACAGCAGAGAATCTTACTACCTTCAAACGCAGACTAAAGACTCATCTCTTCAGGCTGCACCTCTCCCCACCCCTCCCTAGCCTATAGTTTAGCTCAATGTACCTAGTTAGGATAATATGATTACGTTAGTTTATTTGGCAGGATTGTTTTTGTCTGATTAGGCAAATGTGATTCCAGTGCTAGTTTGTACTTGGTAGGATTGTTGTTTGCTGAACAGGTTACTCTACAGGGTTGGAGTCCTGATCGATGTGGTCGCTTCTGGCACTACGATCTTTACTTCACTCTTGTGTGTTTCTTTTGCACCTCTGCACCTTGACCTAATGCACTTGTTGTACGTCGCTCTGGATAAGAGCGTCTGCTAAATGCCTGTAATGTAATGTAATGTAATGCCTGTGGGGCCAGGCGCCACCAGCAGATGGCAGTGTAGTGCAAGATGCATAACATGTATCTCTGTCTGCGCCATAAATGAATTCAAATGTAGTGGAGATTTTGACTGACAATGAAAGAGGAAAAAAAGATGATCTGTCATTTTAGTATATGGAAAAATTTCAACTCGTAGCCTCAGAGGATAGCAAGACAGCTAGCTAACACATTTACATTGCAAGAATTCATCAGGTGGATTATTTGTTGTTGATGAGCTTCAGCACTTGAAACTTGTCATGCTTCACATGAGTATAGTTTGGCTAGTTATAGTTTGTGCCTGTTGGCGTTCATCACTGAATGTGTTAATGTATGTGTGGGTGTGTGCTTATTTTACATTGCTCTGGATTAGAGCACCAGCATATTAAAATGTAAAAAAATAATGGCACACTATTATTTTGATGCTTAAATCACTGCTGCTAATGCCTTTTCTTTATGTCAAAATCAGACATTATATGCCATATGTTTGCCAGCAGTCATATTTGCCTGTACCCTTCCCATGCCAAACTGCTGAAGCTAAGCAGTTGTGGGTTTACTTAGGGCTTGCATGCGGGCCTCCAGGGAAATGGAAATGTCTGCTGGAAAGGTGTTGGTAGTCCTGTGGGGACCTAACATAAATTCAATGTTTCATGGTGTTGGGTGAGGTTACCATCCTTTAGATGAAACAATAAGTCACCATCCAGACTGAAAAGAGTAGATGTGATAACCCTGGAGTCCAGCTCAAATCCCCCAAAAACTGGTTCTCTGGCAACCAAATGATCCCCTACATCTGACTTGCTAAACAATCCCTTGCATTCCCAATTTGATTATCTGTGTCTTCACTGCAAAAGAGCACAGAGTTCTGATTTGACGCACAAGATCAAATAAATAAATGAGTAAACTTGCAGCCCTTTTTCCAACAAATATTGTGTGTATTTTTTATGACGAGCTTTGTCTTTTTTTCAATTTATGCTATACAAGAAACAAAAATAATGGACAAAAGAACAAAATAAGAACAATATTATTTTAAACAAACCAACTTGGGTAGTTCACAACAGTGCTTGTAATAAATATGAAATTGAGAGCATACATTTTTAAATGGATGAAAACAAGTTAGAAATGACATTGCAGAAATACAGACTACAGTAGTAAATATTTAAGAGCACTCTTTATTTTAAGTTAAAACAGTATGTCATTTTGTGACTATGTATGTGTTATGTTTGTTTATAAATATACATTCTGTATTTATGTGTGGTTTTATGTATATTTTTATTTATTGTGTATGCGTACTGTATATTTGTAGAGGTAAACAGGCTAATCGCTCTCATGTCTCAGCACAATGTCTCCGCAAACTGTCCGGTGTTCTCACTCCCTCTCCTCTTCCTGCCTGCAGCATATGAAACAAAACACATGAAAATGAAATTAGTCAACTAATATATGCACTTGCATAGGGAGGAATTAAATCCAAAGATAAACCAGCAGCACAATTTTAGAAAGTGATTTTTTTTTTTTTTTTTTTAACAATACAACATTTACCATAAGAGCCAACAATGGATACATTCTTAAGCATATAAAAAGGCTTCAGTTGCTGAAATTTCATACATCAGCAGTACTGACTATGCAGCCATCATCTAATCACATTATCAGTCTCCCTGAAGTGTGTACTGCCAGTCTCTGCTTTCATTCTGTATTCCACCAGCTGAACTTAAATTTCAGCAAAACAGTGCATTTCATACACAGCTGGTATAGGCAGAGCACACATGCCTGACCAAACAGAGCAGTCACTCCTGTGCATGAGATGGGCACTACCATGGCAACTGAAAGTCTGGCTCCTGTGGCAGAACCATGATCATATATGTACTGCCCTGCTGGGCTGCCAGCCCTCCCACAATCATGAATCAGCATCAGTCAGGATGTCAGTAAATGTTACCTGTATCTGAACTTGGTAAAAATGTACAGTATGTTCTCCTCCTGTAATGTTCTCTACTGGAAGTAAATGAATTTGATTCATCTAAGCAACCAGAATTACGTAATGAAAATAAACTATTTTGGGCCCTGCAGAAAAACTAAAAACTCTCAATTAAAAAACAAAACAAAAAAGGAATAGTTTGAACCTTCCCATTGAAAATAATTGCTTTACAAAGTTACTTATTGAAATAAAGCTCCTGTCACCTGCATATAGCCAATATTGTCCACTTTTCACCATAAGCAAATATCAATGGCAGGACTGGTCAAAAAATCCTTAAGAGCGTTAGTGTCACATACAGGAGGGTAGGACCCAGACGTGGAGTGAAAAAAAAAAAAAAAAACACAGGAACTTAAAAGGAAAGTTTAAACAAAGACATTTACTACACAAAAAAAAAATAGAAGAAAATCCGAAAGTCCAAAAACACGTAGAACAGAACACACAGGCACAGGCACAGGCACAGGCACAGGCACAGGCACAGGCACAGGCACAGGCACAGGCACAGGCACAGGCACAGGCACAGAAGCAGGTCAAACCACAGGCGGGCAGAAACACACATGAAACAAAAGGAACCAGCACCCGAGTCAAGAAACAAAGAACTTAAATAGACAAGGGTAACAAGACACAGGTGAACTCAAAGAACAATCAAACCAGAAAAGGAGGGGATAACAAGACACAGGTGGGAACAATGTTAGAATAATTAAAACCAATAATACAATTAACACAGGGAGCGAGAACGAACTGAAACACAAAACTGAAGTGCCGCCATCTGGCGGCCAAAAGAGGAAAAACAGAAACAGAAAATACGGAACCATGACATTTACAAACTATTCATAGCTGTGTAACACATTCATAGTCACTATATCAACATTATTACATTTGTACTTTTAACCAAAACAGAATGTAATGGTAATATAATGTATAATGTGGGTGGTAACTGCACAATATGTAAAAGCATATTGAATGACTATGTTTTTTTAATCAACATTTATGCAGTAGTTATGTTGTGCTTATGAATATTTGATGCAAGTTTTACATAAAGACTTTCTTTGTATGATTCAAATAAGATGTCTGATTAAAAAGTACATTTCTATTGGCTGATGATGGGTGGACTGTTGAGGCACAGACCTGTGGTTGGTGTGTGGGAGATGAAGTATTCTATGAGTATTCCAATAGCAGCCAAGAGGACCAGCGCACTGAGGATGTGTCGCCACGGAAACCTGGCTGAATCTGAGAAAGGAAAGAAAAGGAAAGGAACAGATCAGCAAACAGTACTGACAATTACAGTCTGGACCACACACAATGTTTGTACTTCCTGTCTTCATTAGAAGTGTTTCATTAGTGAAAGATAGTTTAAATAGAAAAAGAGAAGTAAGAGTCTATGAAGAAGTAACAGCGTAATACTGACATATGAAGCACAATTACCATAGAATCTTCACTGTATAGGAACTTGACATTGTATCCTGTGTTCTCAATATACTGGCAGCTCATTCAAATCTTGATTTCTGCACTGACCCCTTCCCCTGAGCAGCTCAGACCTACTGACGAACCGTTCACAGACTGAAAGAGTCTCAGTCAGCTGTCTCCCCTCTGTGTATAAATAACACTGAGACTCAGAGGGAGGCAGCTCAGTTCCCTGGATCAGCTCCCTCCCGGTCACAGTGAAGCGATATTGGTTCCCCTCATGCACCTCTGTCTGTAGGGGTGGACACTGTATGTCTGTACAGCCTCCAGCTCATTGCTCGCACTGTGCTCTCAGCTGTGCAGCTAATGCTAATGGAGCCGGATGTGGTAACTCATGCTGACCACCGCTTTGAGCAGTCTCGCTTGACCTCACCCCACACAGACAATTAATAAACTAGCACTCGCATTAGAAGTGTGGATCAATGCTGAGAGCAAATTTTGCTTGGATACCCCTCTAGTGTTAATGGTTTAATCTAATAAATAAACTCTGGTATTGAATTTTATATTTACCAGAAACAACCAACAATCAAAAAAGGACATGTGACATTATAAATACCGGTATGTAAATAAGTACACTTACTAACTCATGGACCTCTGATTTTGCTGAAAAAACTGGCTTCCGGCAGCAGTAATCCTACTGCTCTGGGTAAAGATGTTTCAGTATCTAGACCTATTCATATCTTTGCCTCAGTTATACAGTAAATTCTAAATCTACCTCTACTGCAGTGGTGTAGGCAATCAGTGATCAGAACCTGGGAGGGCTGTTCTACCAGCAGATCTGCCAAAATGTGAAACGCCGCACGCTTTCGTCACGTTTCCCAGCTCCACATCCTGGGCTCTGAAAGCAACACACCAACAGAGAAACATCAGTGTTTGAACATCACCACCCCCTGGCCCTGTTTGCACCACAGGATTGTATAACTGTACAGCAGCTTCCTGTTTTCTTTCATGCTATACAGGGTTGCAATACAACTTGAACCTTGGTTTAGATCTTCAGATCATAATTTCATTACTTCACATACCGTATGTTCTACACCTAAATATAGAAATGACAGTGTAGGATATTTATTCTGACCTTCAGTTATACACTATATATTCTTTTGCCCCTTAAGTCCCACATTCTCAGTCTGCAGTGCTGCTCTATCATGAAGCCTCTTTGTACTGTTTGGCATTAATCCCATCCAGGTGGTCATTCCTCACCAGACAAAAAGAGGTACTCACGCATTAGATGAGATGCTGGCCACTTCCGCACAGGCCTGTCGACTGGGGTCCCAGCCACAGAAGGGGTTGCGGGCCAGCACACACTCTGCACAGGTTGTGTAGAATGAGCAGTTGGAAACTGGTATCTGGAACACACCCTCGGAGGAACCCACGAACACCACTCCCTGTGACAGCAGAAATATCCATCAGGGCTGAGGATCAGGCCACCTACACTGGCTCAGCATACACTGTCCTTCTGCAGATCAGGAACTGTACAAAGGTTGATGACAATTGATGCCCTCACTATGCAAATAAGGTATGATGGTTCAAATATTTTTTTGGAGAGAATCATCCTCCCAGCCCAGGGTCAGGTTTCTATGAGCAAAAGGCGTTTTTTTATATAAATAAATATAAAAAGTCAAAATTCTGAGTCCAAGTGTCCCACAGAAAAGATCACTGCTGACACTGACCACCAACGAATAGTCATGTGAGTCCAATGGACAGTAATCACATGACTGTGTTGTGGAATGATGCCGGCCTTTACAGTACATTCATCCTTATTGCTCGCCAACAATGCTTGGGAGACTGTTCAATACTATCTAAGAGAATATAAACTCTTTTCAGTGTTGCCCTGTGATAGACTGGTCTGTCCAGGGTGTAATCCTGTCTCTCGCCCAATGCACGCTGGGATAGGCTCCAGCACCCCCCGTGACCCTGCCCAGGATAAGCGGATATAGATAATGGATGGATGGATGGAAGATTTAGTGTTTTTAGAAGATTTAGTGAAGATTTAATGCATAGAAGAGAGGGATAGGATGTGATGGACAGGAAGGGAAAGTAGAAAGGGGTACCTTGGTAAGGGAGAGGAGGATATTTTTAACAGACTGTGGCTGCTTGAAGACCTGGATCTCCTCTATGATATGAGGACCTTGGTCTGACAGCACTGTTTTGTGAAGGAAGCCAGATTCTAGAAAAAAAGCATAACCAAAGACCATCAAGCAAAATTTTTCACAGGAACAGAAGATTAACATAAATAACAATATTTTTGAATATGAAAATGGTACCTGGGATTTCAGATTTAATCTGAAATCAGTTAGTATTGACATGAAACTGTTGATAAAGTTGTTCGATTTCTTTACTCTGTATTATCACATTTTGTTGGACAAGATTCTTTAGCAAAAGTTTTTTCAGTTGTAAACATCAGAAATTATATTTCAGGAAATGTGTTGCACATTATTGTAGGTAATTAATATATTGTGGTACAAAAACAGAACATACAATGCTGTGTAAAGCACGTATTGTTACCAGCCCATCTCCCACTCAACATGAATCACACAGGTACAGTATGGGAACTGACAACCTTAGCGTCACATCTACTGTAGTTTGTGTGGATGGGGATGTTCAGCCCTATGTCGTACCAGTGAGCAGGAAGAGCACTGTGAAGTTCTTTCCGCTGGCTGCTTGGGTCCTCTGGGCCAGGATCCTGCTGTAGAGCTGACTGCGAGACACAAGCGCCAGGCCCCGGTCCGCCGACTGCACACTGTCTTCTGCCAGGAAGTTATCTTTCACAAACCGCAGCTTGGTGTCCGAGGCATTGTGCAATCCACACTGTGCAGAGACAGCAGAAATAGGGAGAAATTTAAGCATCAGCAATCCCTAAATGAACACTAAACAGCAGTTTAAAGATTGATGTATGTGGTTGTCTTAATATACTGTACATACAGACCTTTTTTCCAACAAAGAATTAAGCCAATCAAATTTCTATTCTAGCAGTAGGGGATCCAGAAGGAATCAACAAAGCCAAGCCTAGATGGTTTGAATGGCTTGTTTTGTTTCCTTCATTGGATATTCTTATGTGCTTTAAGTCTCTTAACTCGCATAGTTCCACTTCTCTTGGGAACCACAGACACTTGCCTTCCCTGGACTGGCCACCTTCTCGTTGTGAAGAGTATCAAATCGCAGTGTGCCCCGGTTAAGTGTTTTGTAGCTTCCAGCGAACACATTTTTTACGTCCCCAAGTCGAAACCTGCACACTGCTGACTGCCCTGAAGTCACTGACCTGGTTAATGCAGAGAGACGCACAGAAAGCACATAAACAAGCCTTTGTTTGTTTCAAGTTAGTGAAGCAAAGCTCCATGCTTCAGCACTTCTCACAAATGCTGTTGGATTGTAAATACTGTCACTCCATTTCCATTGCAACCCACAAGTGATGTATTAAGAAGTGTTGATCACACTTTTGTTTCACTTTGCAAGATAAGTACGAGTAAGAAGTTTTTTTTTGTTTTGTTAAAAAGGCAGTAAGAACATCCTGATTTTAAAAATAAGTACTCACATGTATTATTTGCCATAGATGCTGAATGGATTTTGAGAGACATAAAAGTCATAACTACTCACAATCTATTCCATTGCGATTGTTCGTTAAAACATTTAACCTCGTATTTTGCACAATTTATAGTGCACAGTTATTTACGTGTCTCACCACTGTGAGCTGAAGACACCGTAAAATAGTGTGTCATCAGTAGGAGCGCCCTCTGGGGGTGGGAGGGTGACCATATCCTGGATGATATTGAATGGTAACTCTGTATCAGCCTGGCAGCGGAGCTGAGCCTTGGCAAAGGTAGTCCAGCACTTTTGCAGGATACGCTTCCCTCCCATATCACTCTGCCAGAAAACAAAAATATTCCAAAATTTAAACAAATTTGGCAATGAGGGTGAAAACAACACTGGATGAAATGGTGAATGATACAACCCTCCCCCAGATCAATGGTGTTGCTGCCCATTCTCACACTAAAGGGAACTAAATAGACCAGGCTTTGGGGATAACTCTCATGGCTGCTTTACTCCAGCTTGTGCAGTAATTACCTGTAATAAACCGTTGTCCAATAGCCTTTTGTCACTGACATAGAGGTTAGTAAAACAGGGAGTAATACATCTGGTTGAGAGGCCCAAGAGAGATGTGGCTTACCTTGCAGACCTGGGCGACACGAGGGACGGTGTAGTCATTGATGAAATCGTACTCCATGCCCGTCTCCCTAAAGAAGTAATAGACTTTGTCCTCACTGGGGATGAAGGTGGAGCTGATGAAAGTGGGCTCTGGCAAGACGGGAAATGATACAAGAGGCTCAGAGTGAAATGATACAATTAATAGAAGACAATAGAAAAACAACAACAAGACTCACTCCTGTCTTAAAGCTGAAGATAAAGTGAACGCAAGTTTGGGGCATGCAAATTTTCAGGACTCTTTGGCACTTTGGCACTCTCAGGTGTAAACATGCCACAGACACTGGCCATAGTCTGAGTATATGACTTCAGTCAACTGGTATCCATTTTTAATAATAATAATATTTAATAATAATGTTGGCATGCTTGACACTTCATTGCAAACCAGAGAAGAACTACTTACACATGACACTTCATTTCATCTTTAGAGTGCACATTTTGTTCAATCTATAAGAAACCCACAATTATGGTCAGAGCACATTTTGTAAGATTTGGATGAGTGGACGTGTCTCTTTCATTAGAGAGAAAGAGACACGGGTCTGCATGAAAGTCCTCCTGTAGGCTCTTACCTGTCAGCCAGCCCTGTATGTCATCTAATTTGAGGTCTCTTTGCTTCCTTTCACTCAGGAAACGTGAGATGACTGGTCGGTCACCCAGAAAGTTGGCCATAGTCCCTGTGTACAGCTCTCCATCTAAAACACAGTAAAAACAAAAGTAAACACAAGTGAGAGATTCACAGCATACATATCTAATAATAAATATTTTCTGTGTATTTTATAATTGAGCATTCCCAAGAACAATGCTCAGGAAACAATGGGTATTTTGAACAAGCTCTGTAATATCTCTTTTCCCCACAGCACGGACTGAGAAACCGCCCAGTTTTGTTGCCACTGAACAATTTGGCACAGCTCCACCTTCATCCCAGTCCCACCCGCATCTCACCGACAGCAATGGCTGTGTTCCTCTGGTGCGGGTCGAAAGGGCAGCGCCCCCGACCGTCCTCTGGTCTCAGCTTGGAGTTGCTCTGGAGGGCAAAAGCCTCGGTGTTCTGAAAGAGACAAAGACAGAGAGATGCAGTAGGGTCCATCCAGGAACCGAGAGAACATAGGAACTAACTCCAGCCTCGATCTCAGCATCAACCTTTAGTATCTTACAGGTGGGGGGACATTAGTGAGACAGAATTGTGCTTTCTGTATCTTCTCTCTATGTCCCTGTAAGATCCCAGGACTGTAGTGGAAAAAAGCCATCGACAGCACTACAGTGCTACAGTCAATGCTACAGTATCTCACTTAAATATTAAATGTAATCATTACCAGTTACAGCGGTGGATTACAGTCCATCTCTGTAAACTAGAGGCAGTGGCTGCTCGCTGTACATACTGTATGGATATTGCTGAAACTGGATTGTTTTTCTCATACACAATTACATTTATGTGAATCTGTCTTGTATAAAGTTGCAGATGTTTTCTTTGACAAGGTGATCTGAACATGTCGTATGTATTGGGTTTTTTTTACCTCCTATTATGTTTGGGGTCAAT
>NC_057933.1:70271732-70281732 GCF_018555375.3 Anguilla rostrata | reverse complement strand
GGATGAGCCTGGAGAGGCGGAGCAGCCGCAGCAGGCTGAGGATCTTGGTGAAGCGGACGATGCGCAGGGCGCGGGCGGTGCGGTACACCTCCGAGTCGATCCGCGCCTCCAGGTCCACCATCAGGAAGATGTAGTCCACGGGGATGGAGGAGACGAAGTCCACCAGGAACCAGCTCTTCAGGTAGCGCTGGCGGATGGCGCGGGGGTCCAGCAGGATCTCCGTGCTGTCCTCCTTCACGATGCCCGTGCGGAAGTTGAGCACCAGGTCCACCAGGAACAGCGTGTCCGACACTACGTTGAAGATGATCCAGGGGAGGGTGTTCTCGTTCTCGAAGAAGGTGATGCCCACTGGCAGGATGATCAGGTTGCCCATCATCAGGAGGAGCATGAGAAGGTCCCAGTAGAATCTGGCAGCAGAAGGGGAAGGGGTTAAAAGGTAGGGGGTGGGGTTAACAGGGAATGGGTTGGGTCAGGGAAAAGGGGAGGGGCAGGTTGAGGAAGAGGTAGGTTGGGTCCGGAGTGGTCAACCACAGAAATTTAGGTACGTCTGGTTCTCAGCTGCTGTGATAGGCTGCTATAACAAGCAGTTAGCACTGCAAAAAAAGGCCTTGTGATGTGCAGACCTTTTAATACATAGTGCTAACCAGCATATTGTTGATACCCTTGTGCATAACTGCCCTGTTGCATAAATATTAAATTGATAAGGGCTTCTGCTAAACAAATTAAATTAATGTTGATATATAGCCCCTGCCATATCTTGCATCTGCCAGGGAGTAGAAGAGAAGATTATGCCCACTGCACTGGACCCAGGAGATAAAGATCCAGATTAATAAACCTCTGGCTCATATTGAAGAAGGATTCATTTACACATACAGATTATGGGATACCATTCTGAAAAGGCAATTTTAAAACAAGGATATGATATGATGTTTAAACGGTTTCCACGCAACAATACAGAGCTGGTATTAAAGTGAAGAAAGGCTTAATATATACATACGACAGCGGTACAAAGACACCATGATGAGACAGCACATGGAATAATACCCAAATGGAAACCATTCTGCAACCTTGACATGCAACTGGGATTAGGACTGGGGTTAAAATACAGGACGAAATACTGCCATAAAGTATATTAAATCTATTTTGAGAGAAAGCATATTGTTATTGACTGCTGGTGAGTTTTGCACTAAATGGGAAATAAAATGCCCCATTGGTAACAGTATTATCATCAGGAGTGCCCTTTAGAACACCAAGGAGCACATTACACACTAGAACGAGTTATGCTGATAAAAAGAATACACTTTGAAACACAATATCTCAAGAATAATGAACAATTCCACTAATTATGCAATGGCACAGCATATTGAATTAGGAACGTGAACTAGTGTTTCATAAATTCCGTTTTCATTCATAGTTATTTAAAGACAAAGGCACAGAGTTGGTAAAAGCAACCTTTTTAAGTGTGGACTGATTTATCAATACAACATTTGCTCCAGAACGGTGCTAGTCCTCATTAAAAAATAAATTTCCAACATCCATCACGAACAGCTGAAACTCTTATGTAATCCCGCAGAGAGCAGTTTGTCCAAAGGCATATTTTAGCAAGGGTGTCTACACCAGTCTTAACATAGACCAGTTGTTGTTCCATTAGAGGTATTTGACTTGAGCCTGGAGGGAATCTGTGCGACAAAACTCAGTGGTACTGGAAACAGGTGTGGTAATAATTTTCAAATCCAGGAGGGTTGACTTCCTAAATTGTACCAGCTTAGATGACAGCAGGTGGAATGAATACATCCCTCTTCACCTGCTTGTGTGCACTTTGCATAACCACAACACACACACACACACAAACACACACACACACACACACACACACACATACGCACACACACACACACGCACACACACTGCTGTTCTTTTTTTCCCCATAGAACTCGGAGAAAAGCAATGCAAACGCAATGATGTTTTTTTCATGTATGAAATAGGCTGGCGTACCAGTATGTATTATCTAGATATTTCCCACCTCTCAACACACAACACACAAAGCTGTACATAGCTGCATTTTACATCACATTCCTTTGGGGGACGGCACATTTCTGTTGATTACTGCATGATCTACATTGTACAACATTCAGTTATTACACCGTAATCTATTACACAAGCGACTATATTTCGGCTGGATATTCCCTGTGCTGGTTGTGTTGGACGTTAGGCTTCTGTTAGGCCTTCAGTCTCTCTCAACGCACCTGATCCCCCCGCACCCCCTCCTCTCTGGATACCAACCAATTCCACTGCTAATTACGCCCTATTAATACATGCCTATCACCTGAAATCGGAGCTCTGGGCAAAATCATACTCGTTGCATTATGAATTATGATGCGGAGGGAATGTGGGGCAAGCATTAAGCTGTGAAATAAATATTTGCATCTCACATTTTTATCAGAAACTGGGCAGAGTGTTGTCAATCTTAAACAGCCGTGTCCACATCCTTTTTTAGCCGCATTATGAAATACGTAGAAGTGTCACTTTATCTTTGGACCATGGGTGTGCAAAAGGCAATTCTTTCATTTCTTGCATAATAAGACACTTTGGCTGCACCGTACACCAGGACTATTTTGGACTGTGCATGTCTGTCGTCTTGCACTTTCATTTTGAGGAAATGTTTTAGAGTTACATCATTCTTCACATAGTGAGCAAAGTCAGGCATTACTGTATACGGCATAAAATCCTTTAAATAAACAAATGGCAACAACTCTGCGTGCAAGCATTACAGGATAGCTCCTTGTCTCTGGCACAATCTAATGAAGTTCCCAATTTGCACATTTATGAATAATTTATTTCTAATCAATGGGATCTTAAGCTGAGCAGCAGGACTGTTGATTAATGCAGATATGGCGACATTTGTTTGGACGGATAATTTGGTGAACTGTGATTTAAACAGCTGCAAGCCAAGCTTCAGAGAAGATGCCACCCGCTGCCCTCTGGCTTCTGGTCCAACCATTGGCAATTGTCATGGTCACTGACTGCGCACGTCCGAAGGAATCGCTTTGGTTATGCAACAGTAAATCGAATATCTTTGTGAGAAGCTGGTTTCCTGTCAGTGACTCAATGGAAAGCCATGCAGAGGCCACACTGCCGCCTGCAGCGACTTACAAGAGTACTGAATGAGAGAAAGAGAAATAAGAACCTTACAAAGCACTGACAGTTCAATTTCCTAAACAAGCGGGCAAACACTCCCGTTTTTTTCTGAAATTCACAGATGAGACGGTAACCCAAACCCGTTTTAATTCTCCAAATATTTCTGGATCCTTGGGAAAGTTAGGATTAAACCTTCCTAGCATCTACATGTGCCCAGTTTCCTGGTTGTCAATGGAATGTAATATTTTAAGCCACAAGAAAACTAGGGAAGGGCCTTAGAACATTATTCAGTTTTGCTATTCATGGGATTGAAGAGGAATTTGAATTGTGCATCATCATTCCTGTTTGTTCTATTAGAATTGTTATCAGTATTAAGCAACCCCACTAATTTGTACTGAAAAATATATTTTGAATGTATCATCCATGTTCTTTCAGGAATACATGTCAGTACATCCCCACTGATACATGTGTATGCAACATATCAGGAATATTTTTCTGTGACTGCAGCAGAACTTGTTTGGAGCAATAAAATGTTCTCAGAAGCATTCTAGAACCGTTTTCTGCTAGCTACTAGGTAGTTTTTGAATAATACCATCTGTAAATGCATATGATAATGCGTTTTCTGTGTAAAAAAACTGTGGCTATCATTAATTTCAGAGTCGTGTGCATCAGGTGGCTAAATTCTTAGGGTTTACTACATTTGTGACTGGTGAACAAATGGATGGAGGGTAATGCTTAAAATCCCTGATCATATTCACATTCAGGAGAAAAATCTTGAATGCATGCAATGCATGCACTCATATTATAAAACCAGCGAATGCAGACAGAATATTAGCACCCTCTATAGTACAACCCCTCCAAGCCCAACCCCTCTCGCTCCCTTTCTCTTTCACGCCATCTCCATTGTCTACACAGAGTCATGTGATAATCAGGTACTGCAGCGTCGGGGTGCAAAGTCACAGAGAGCTATTTTGAACTCCGGAATGTGATAAATGTGATGTGGTAGAATGTGGTAGCTCTAGATAAGATAAATCGATATAAATATAATGTGAACGGCCTTTGTGTTTTTGCGACCACGTCACTAAAACAAAGAAATCCCTATTTGCTTGTTGTGGTCGTGTGTAAATGAGTTGGCCTGGCTCTTAGCCACCGAGCAACCAAAATTTGGCATTCAACAGCTTCACCTCACCTTCACCTCAACTTGAGCGGCAGGGAACGAAGACCCTGAGGCGTGAACACGTCTGCAGAATCACAATGACCATTCATCTGCGGACAAACCAGGGGCTCCGTCTAGAGCAACCCCACATTTTTACTGCGGGATCAACACTTTGGCACAGCCGGCGGAGTCTGTGGCCCCTAACTCCCGGAGAGGTTTTTGCCATCGCTTTAAAATCAGCCACCAATTCAGAACCAAAGTAACCAGGTGAGGTGCATTATCTGTAAGCAATCAACTGCTTTAATGGGTCAATGAAATGCTAATAACAAAACTCAGCAGGTCCTGCAGGGCTCCAGCACCAGAGTGGGAGACCCTTAGAGCACATGATGGAAACGCCCACAGACTCTGAATCAGGGGGCAGGTTCACAACAGGAGAAGAACACATGGACCTATGTGCCTATGGTGCTTTAAGGTGTTACTTTCAGTGGGAGGCCAGTTGACTGCTTCATTTCCACGGTTGATTTATATTTGTATCGACAGAAAATGGTTTACCGTGAGCCGCCAGTAGGAGGCGTTTAATTAGACTCAGTGTTCGCCAAGCCCACGGACAAGTTTCTATTAAGTTTCCATTACTGAACCTAGCGAAATGCTTCACAGATTAGCTGAGCCGGCTGACAAGCTTAATTGGTGAATATTTTAACAAACAGTGCCTGCTGAGAAACATTAGGGGCGTGTTCCGGTTCAGAGAATCTCGCCCAGCGTCTCTGCTCCAATCCCATAATCCTTTCACACGCCACCCCCACAGACGCAACTCCATTCCAAGCCGTCTCTCCCAACCCTGAAACCCGCCCAGACACTGTTTGCTCATGACCTCCGTCCCCCAGCACTCTTCCTGTTCTGTTTCACTCTTCAGCACCTGATATGCTCTTGCGCTGTCCAGGCGTGTATCCTGTCATGAACGTCTGCCACATTATGAACTTTAACCCCACTTACATCACTTAAGTATCCCCTCTGCCCTTGGAGCCATGGACTTACGCAATCCATGTCTGCCTAAATCTCACTTTCTCTTAGCTCTTGCCCCATCCCACGCCCCCCCCCAATTCACTACATTTTCCTCATGTACTTTCCTGTTATGACCCCTGCCTCACCCATCCTCCCCTCCTTATTGCCACTGTACACTCCATCCTCCCTCCCGTCCTGAGTACCTGAAGTCGCTGTACGGGTGGATGATCCAGACTCCGGCCGATTTCAGCCTCTCCTGCTCCATGGCCACTGCCTTGTGGCTGCCGAACATGCGCAGGGAGAACTTGTTGACGCCGGGCTGCAGCATGGCGCCGAACTGCCGCTGGATGAAGGTGGACTGGTTGGAGTAGCTGTAGTCCTCCCCGTCCAGCATGGCGTCGGGGGTCCCGGGGGCGTTGGTGTTGCAGGCGGTGGTGGTGGTGGTGGTGGTGTCGGGTCCCGTGGCCACGATGACCACCCCGGTCCCCGTGGAGGAGGTGGAGGCCAGGGCGGCGCGGGACGAGGCGAAGCCCACGGAGCGCTGCGAGGGCACGGGCGGGGGAGGCGGCGGGAGGGGCACCGGGGTGGTGGGGGTGCCCGCCGTGCGGAAGGGCAGCCCGTCCCGGGTGGAGCTCATGATGGAGAGGCGTCTCCGACCGGCATCCGCCCGCTCCCCCTCCAGAGAGGCCTGGGACAGGCGGTACCCCGGGGACGGGAGGCTTCCCTTGCTGCGCCGTTTGGAATCGCCATTTCGGGTGGGGCGACCCTCACCGCCTGTTGACCCTGTGCCACCCCCCGCCCCGTCCATCCCGGAGCAAGGGAGAGGCTATATAAAAGTACCGTACACAGGGGGGTGGATCGAACCTGTTACACTTCCTAAACAAAAACCTTCCAGAAGGTGACAGCTTATCAATCCTAGGCACAGTCCATCACTTTGTTAAGCTAAACAGAAATTATTACTATGGATTTCAAATGTAGACCTGACGTTATTTAATCCGACGCGCAGTAGTTTTCTTATTCAAAAAATAGAGAGATCGTAGCTTACACCCCCGCCCTCCTATGCTCTCGAACGCGTCCATCCTTCTCTCCTTATTGCCCTTGGATCTTCTCAATTAAGTCAGAAAAATATATCGTCCGGTCCGAAAATATTACGATCTCTTCTCCTTTCTTTCTCGTTTGTCTTCACCGTGATCCCTCTATCATTCCTCCTTTCCCTTGTCCTTGGAGCGCCACTCTCTGCCGGAGGCCCACCCTCTCCTCTTTCCAACAGCCCTCAGCGCTCCGACGCCGGGCATGTTGGCACTGAATTCCCGGTACCTCAGACAGAGACGCACGCAGCTCTTGAGCCGCACATATAATCCACTGTTTTTCCGCTGTTGCGAACGTTGTCCTCCGTTTTTACTCACCCAACATGTATTATGTAAGTGTTAATTTGGCGGCGGATGATGTAGCAGCTTTCTATATCTTAATCTACGAATGACAAGGACACTTGATCGGTGTCAGAAAAGATAGGTCGTCTATAACACGCAGACATACGGAGATGCACAGACCCACGCTGACTCACATGCACGCTGATTCATACTGAAACACGTTCACAAGCAGACACACGTAGAGGCACAAGCAGGCAGACACATCTAGAAGTCAAATGATTATGGATTCACCCCCGAACTCGCGAACGCTGAAAGTCGCTGAGACGAGATCGCAGGCATGCTTTCATTCCTTGGAATATAATTAGCCACAAGTGAAAAAAAAGAGACAGGGAAAGACGCAACAGGGTTCCGCTTTAACAAAATAATCCAATTCAATGAAGGAATAGCGCCATTAACTACACGCGCAAAACGCTAACGGAACAGATGTTAAAAGGGAAGATGCCGCTTTAATGTCCCCAGCGCTCGGTGTTGGCTATTTTACAGTCGCGCGCTCCCTCCCTCCCTGTCTCTCCCAGTAGTGATAGGTGTCAACCGGGTAGGCTGATTCCCTGAACTGCACTTCCCACTATGATTGCTTCGTTCCCGTACTCGCTTTGACTCATAATCAGAGTAATTATTCAATGTTTAGTGTAAAAACTGTCCATTCAATTGAGAAGTCCGGATGTGACGGATACTTTGTTTGTCAGAGATTTATAATTAGCATAAAATAAGAAAAGCTAATAATAACTCAGCTATATTTCAGTTCGGAGTATGCGGATATCTGTTAAAACATAAAAAAAGTAAATGTATAATAATAATAATAATAATAATAATAATAATAATAATAATAGTAACCCTACACCGAAGAAGTCGCCACGGCTACTTCAAAAGCCCGTCCTCGTGATTCGTGAAAATGAAAAGTGCTAATAGGAAAATAAATAAAATAATAAATAAACAAAGGTCTGAATCTAATCGGCCTGTTGTCATGGCAGCCGCATCCCCATCACCCTTCCCCAGGGCCGCATGCCCAACCGGCTCGAGATCTACGCAGCACAGGTATGGGTCTTACGTCAACACAATCACAGATACAACTGGCGGAAGGGAAGCAGAGGAGGGGAGGACAAGGAAAGGAGGCGTGAGTGGGAGGAGGTGGATGACGGGAAGTGGATTCTATGCGATGTGAAGGTGAAAGGGATGGAGAGTGGGAGTGTACCGAGTCACATTTATTTCATTAGCTTACAGACACTGACAGCCATACTCACTAGTCTGGCATATCTCTGTTGACACAGAGCTGACAGTGGACAATGCTGGACGTCACTGGACGTAATGGCAGCAGTCACCCACAATGACCCGTTCTCTGCCATGGCCAGCAGTATGCAATTCTGCTCATTGCCATCACATCCACTGCAATGCGTTACTGAGTAATTATGATAAATGGCTTAGGAATGATGATGAACGATGATTAGTGACATAAGTACAAGGCAATAATCATTAGCATTACAATTTAAAATGTCCATGAATAATAAATAACAATACTGTTAATAATCACCACCATCACAACGTGACAATGGCTAAGCAGTAGGAGGGAAAGATGTGCACAGGATTGCAAATGATCTCTCAACCCTCAGCAAGCACACTAATCTCTGATATACTAAAGCGCACATACAACCCCAAACTGCTGTATTCATAAATGGTACTATTAGCAATATTAGTTACAAGCATAAAATCTACAAGGTGAAACACTGCACAAAGGACACAAAACACAGAGACCAGGGTTTTTTTTTTTGATGCTTCCATATTTATTCGTGGCAGTGATTCCGGAGCACGTGGCGCACGTCACGCTGTAGGAAGTGGCACACGCCAGCCGCCGGCCGGCCGGCTGGCTCGCGCGGTTTCGTCAGTCCGCACTTCAGTCAATCTGGGGTCAGGCATTTCCGTGCGCTGGCAGCTATGCAAAGTGCTTCCTATCGGGTTACAGCGCGAGCGTGCGCGGTGCGCTAACGCTGTAACCTAATCGGGTCCGCGGGACACTGAGTTACGGTTAAGAGTCTGTCGGCCGGGGTTATCAGTTTATGTTCGGGAGCAATTTAGTCCACGCAATGAGAACGGGGCGACAGTGACTCGGTGGCATGCTCAATATCATCAACTGTCAGTCACTAAGGGGACTGTTCCCAGCATGTGGTAGTCATTACTCAAGTGTGACTGTAATAGTCAGCGGCCGTGCTATCACTGAATCAACTGCGAGGGCATCGGCAAGCCAGCCCATCAGTGAGTCTGTCAGTGCATCAGTCAGTCAGCTTATCAATCAGACAGGGCATCATAGCGTCAGTCAGTCAGTCAGTCTGTCAGAACATCAGCAAGCTAGCCCGTCAGTGCCCAGTTCAGTCAGTCTGTCAGTGTATCAGTCAGCCAGTCTGTCAGCCTGACAGCGCATCAGTCAGTGTGTCCGTCTCAGTCCGTGCGTTCTTTGGGGACAGATTGGGTTCATATCACTGGGACGGCCCTCATGATGTTGGTGTGCCCAGATCCTGGGCTCCAACCCGTCACAACGATCACCATGTGACCAGGCTTGTAGAACCCGCGGGCCTTCCCTAGACAGGAAGACAGGGAGGGGTCCATGAGTACTAGGTCTCAGCACACCCTCTGTAACATACAGACATAATGTACACACTCATACGCACACACACGTGCTCTCACACATGCACACACACACACACACACACATACACGCGCACACACATGCACACGCACACACACACACACACACATACACACGCACACACACACATGCTCACACGCACACGCACATGCACGCACACACACACTCACACACACACACACACACGCACCCAGGAAACCGCACATAGTTCTGACCTATATCCATGCCGAACTCCACTCTGCTGTCAACATCATCCGCCCACACCGGGAGAGGCGGAGTCCTCATCAGGGCGGGGAAGACGCCCCTGAGGAGCTGGGACTGACGGGACACCTTCTCACTCCGGGTCACAGCAATGATGGGACAACGAGGGCGGTAGCGGGACAGCAGCTGGGCTGACCTACAGCAGAGAGAACCACATCCTGTTCACATCCTCATACTGTACTTCACCAACGATCACTGTCCCACAGGGATGTGATACAGTGTCTGACCCCTGCGAACATTTTTATGGTGAAAAGTCGGTGAAATGCTGTCCAGGCATTCATGTGACAGCCCGGCTACATTTGGTGAAAAAGTGAAAGTTTTATAGCCAACTAGAACACAGCCAGGGTATGTCCAGCTAAAACCTGAGCTATATTG